>NW_020837950.1:31370004-31534248 GCF_003676395.1 Aethalodelphis obliquidens | reverse complement strand
CTACCACCCTAGCCACCATCATTTCTTGCCTGGATCATCACAACAGTCTCAGGATTATCTTCAACATAACAGCTGGAGCAATCTTTTAAAATATATCATGTCACGCCTTTGCTCAAAATCCCCACAACGGCTGCCAAAAGTCAAAGCCAAAGTCCTTAAAATGCACAGCACCTCACATTTTCCATTTTCAAACTGTGCACCAGGCACCCCCGGGAATTCACAGGGTCACCACAGGATAGTTTCCATCTCCTAGGTTAACACAGCGATATCTGTCCCACTGTGACTATTAGATTGTTAGGATCTAACTATTTATAAAGCCACTGTTAGGTATTTCCTTTGATGTAGGGGCACCATGAAAAATTGCTAAGACACTAATGGCACCACGGAGCTAGGAAGTTTGGGAACCTCTGCGCCACACGGTCACGTCTCTGGTCTCATCTACAACGGCTCCTTTACTGACCCTACTCACTCCACTCCAGTCCCCAAGTTCTCCTTAAGCTCCTCAGCCATACCTGGCACACTCATGCGGTGGGGCTTTTGTCTAAAACACTCATACTTCAGATATCCAAGGGGCTAACTTCTGCACCTCCTTTAAGATTTGCTCAAATGTCATCTCTTCAAATGAGATGTCACTGTCTTAGTCAGCTCTGGCTGCCATAACAAAATACCACAGACTGGGCAGCCCAAAGGACTGAACTTAATTTTCTAGAGGTCAGAAGTCCAAGACCAAGGTGCCAGGTGATTTGTTCTTATAAGGACTCTCCTGGCTTGCAGATGGCCACCTTCTCACGTGTATCTTCACGTGGCCTTTCCTTGGTGTGTGCACTGAGACAGACAGAGAGAAAGCACTCTCTGGTGTCTCTTCTTACAAGGACGCTAATTGTATGAGATCTGGGCCCCACCCTTGTCACCTCAATCAACCTTACTTACTTCTTTAGAGGCTCCATCTTCAGCCACATTGGGGCTTAGGGTTTCAACATAGGGATCTGCAGGGGGGGACACAAACATTCAGTCCATAACTCTACACTGTCTGAAATTGCAACCTCACCTCCTCAACATTCCTTAACCCCCTTACCTTGCTCTTCTTTCCTCACAGTTCACACCTTTTTCACCTACTCTAACTTATATTCAGGCTATATTTCATTGTTTATCATGTCTGCCCTCAGTGAAACTCTATTGAGGGCAGACAGAGGGCTTTGCCTACTCCATTCACTAGATGTCATACATTGGCGCCTATTACATAGCTGGCACTCAAAACTTACTTGTTGAATGACAGGCTAAAGCATAAGAGAAAAAACATCCCACCTTCCTCATACCTGATCCCATTGCATTCTCTTGGCATGTCACCAGATTGCAAGGCCTAAGGAAAGGAAAAGAAACACATCTAAATAATCAATGATAAGGTCTGGTTTCTAAATGGAATGAAAACATCTCCTGAAATTACTTGTATCCTCAGCAAGTCACTTAACTTATGGGACTGTTTCTTCATCTGAAAACGGCAACCATCTACCTCAGGTATTTTGGGGAGGATGAGATGGAAGAGTGGGCATGTGAGGTGCTGTGACTTCCAGCTGTACTGCTCTCTGGCTGGAGGTCTTGGGCCACTCGGGATGCTATAACGAAATACCAAAGACTGGATGGCTGATAAAAAAAGAAGTTGATTTCTCACAGTTCTGGAGCCTGTAAGTCTGAGATCAAGGTGCCAGCAGGGTTGGGTGAGAGCCCTCTTCCAGGTCACAGACTTCTTATTTTGTCCTCACTTGGCTATAGGGCTAGGGATCTTGCTGGACCTGCTTTTAAAAGGGCACTAATCCTATACATAAGGGCTCACCTCCCAATGGCCCCACCTCCTAACACCATCACATTGGGCATTAGGATTTCAAGATATGAATGTACAAATTTTGGAGGGGACACAAAACATTCAGACCACAGCATTGGGTGACTTTGAAGAAATGAGTCCTATCAATCAGAGCTCACACCTTCTTTCCTATAAAAGTTGGATAATATCTCCTTGAAATGCAGTGTCAAGAATCAAAAAAGACTCCTCAAATGGTTACACACAGAATTACCAGATGACTGAGCAACCCCACACCTGGGTATATATCCAAAAGAACTGAAAAGAGGTACTCAAATACCTGTACAGGAATATGCATGGCAATACTATTCACGGCAGCCAAAAGGCAGAAACCACCCAAACGTCTATCAACAGATGAATGGATGAATGGAGTGTAGTATATACAAACAATGGAGTATTATTCAGCCACAAAAAGGAATGAAGTACGAATAGCTGCTCCAAAGTAGATGAACCTTGAAAACATGCTAAGTGAAAGAAGCCAGACGCAAAAGGCCAGGGAGTGCATGATAGTATTTACATGAAATATCCAGAACAGGTAAATTCACAGACAGAGAACAGATTGGTGGCTGCCAGGAGCTGGAGACAGGGGGAATGAGGAGTGACTACTTAGTGGGTATGGAGCTGGATTTTGGGGTGATGAACATGTTTACAGAACATTGTGAATAGACTAAACGCCACCAATTTTTTTCATTTTAAAATGGTTAATTTTATGTTATGTGAATTTTACCTCAATAAAAAAAATTTTTTTTTAAGAATTGAAAAAGAAAACACATGGTAAAAGCCTTTATGAATAGCAGCCATCTAGTGACTGGGTTCTGGGCTTAGTTCTGCCACTTACTGGCCATAAGGATGGAAAGTCATTGCTCTGGGTCTCAGTTTCCTCATCTGTAGAATGATGGGGTGCACTAGACCACTAATTCTCAATCAGAACAGCCGGTATCATTCACGTGGGGCACTGCTTCTAAATACACAGGGCCATCCCCCCAGCTTTCAGATTCTGATACGCACAAGAAGGAAATGTGCCTC
This sequence comes from Aethalodelphis obliquidens, assembly GCF_003676395.1. Taxonomy (NCBI): domain Eukaryota; kingdom Metazoa; phylum Chordata; class Mammalia; order Artiodactyla; family Delphinidae; genus Aethalodelphis; species Aethalodelphis obliquidens. The sequence goes on along the minus strand of NW_020837950.1, from coordinate 31,531,367 downwards.
TGTCACTGTGCTGAGAACACTTACTTCAGGATTTGAACCCACCCCCCTTTTCGGGAACATCAGGCTAAAGACCACTAGCAGCCTATGATTCTAGTACCTTCATCTATGACTGTTTATAAGATGCGTTTTGATTAAAGAAGACAACACAGTAAATGAAGTCCATTTATTAAGAAGATAAACTCCAAACAATCACAAGTAGTTCTCTTGAGTACTTGGCAAATGCACAGGACAAAGGTACCTTAACAGAGAGTCCACGGGATTTTGCTTTCACTACAGAAGGAGTTCTATGGCAGTTTAATTCGAGGCTATAAAAACTACAGCTGTGACATACACGTAACGTTCAAAAATAACTCAGGGTCCAAATGTCCCTGACCCAACAAATCTCTGAACTAGTCAGGTCGACACAGCCACTGGCAGGGACACAGAAACAGAGCCTCAAAATCAATTCAACATGACGCTGAAGCGGAGGGAGCCGTCCTGAGACCTCCTAAATTCCGTGGTTAACACAGACTGACAGTGCTATCGATCTGTGGGCTCCACATGTCTTTATTTCACATAAACCTGTTACCCTGTCCTAGGAGAACAAATGCACATTAGATGAGAGAAAGATAGGACTCACTGTCTCGTACCACGAACAGGATTACAGAAAATGCAAGGCCGGATGTGGCCATGCTAATAGATTAATGACTTTTCTGACAGGCACCTCACAGGCAATGAAACGTAGCTTAAAAATACGCTGGGGTAAGCTCCGTCCTTCCCTTTGTGGTTACCACCTGGATTAGGCTTCCTGAGCTTGGTCGGTTTTTCTCTGTGATCCAGTCATGGAAGGTTCTAGAACAAAGAAGAGAAGCTTTACATTTTAAAAGGAAAAATCTGGACACATGCTTAGAGTCACATTACTGGTTGGGCGGGTAGGGGGTGAGGGCACAGCAGCAGCTGTAAAAACGCCTGTAAGGTCTCATGGACACAAACCCAGGTCCCTGATGATTTCAGAACTTTACTCCTAATTCCTGAGTGGCTAGATTTGGCAAGGTTTTCCTTTTGCTATTTTTCTGCATTGTTGGAATCCTTTATAACATGGTGGTACGATTTCATGTGATTAAAAATAGATTTTAATTAGTTCATTCTAAGAGACAGACATGGGCACAATACTTGACACTTAGCTTATATCACTTCCCAGAATTTAAGAAGAAAGAGAAAAAATTTATTATTTTTTTAACAAAGATTTATGGAGCGCCCACAGCTGTGCCAAGCAATGGGAAAAGATGAAAGAACAGACTATTACAATAAAACGCGTTCGGTGTTGGAATGGGGCATTTAATAACCAACTCTGTGTGGGGAGGGCCAACCAACCGTGCCTGGGGAAGACGGGAGACCTCGTCTAAGAAGAGAGGAATGAAGAAGGGCACAAGGAATTCACAAGGTTTAACAAGTAGCTGATCACTTTTAGAATATTTACTCTCGGTGCTGAGTATACCATCCCCTCCAACAAACCCCAGGTGGGACCTTGGCCCTTCCTTCGCCAGAGAACTCGCAGGAGCTCCCGGGATCTTTAATGCTGATAAGCAACCTGTTGGACCACAGCTGATGTTCAGCTGTCCAGTCATTCGAGCTCCCACTCTGGGGGTTGAACACGTGAAGGCTCAAAATCCCAAGCGCTGCTCCAACTCCCTAAAGTACTGTCATGTGTCCTGAGTCCTCTCTGGGGGCAGGGCTCAGGGGACAGTTCTGAAGGAGACCAGTCACAGCTGGATGTGCAGAGGCGTATGTGTTACTTAGGCAGGTTAATAGATGGTCTTACTTCTCCCTCCTCCTTGTCAGCCGTCTGGAGTGGGTGGGAGAGAACGCCATTCTAACCATGGACAGCCAAGAAGGTAACATGCTCACAGACGTTGCAAAGCCAACTTTATGTCAACTTGTCACGTGAGTTTTCAAATACCACAAATGGGTGAGCATGATTTCTGGGGCAAGGCATGGCTGTCCCAGCCCACCCTCTGTCCGTTGTGGCCCAGCACTGGATTACACACATGGCCCCAGATGTTCCATCCAGGGTCCTGGGTCAATGTCTCTGTCAAGAGACATTGCTGGCAGTAGTGGCCTTTAAAAGGAAACTCAAATGCAAACACCATTCAAGAGTTGTTCCTTCCACAACTTCAAATTGTTTTTTCTTTTGCAGATCCAGCATTAAGCATGATACCCGGTAAAGATAGGAGTAACTGTCGGGACAGTGGTTAAGACCGAGGGCTCCGCAGCCACACTGCCCGGGTCAGATCCTGGCTCTGCTGTGCGACCTTGGGCAAGTTCCTTAGGCCCACACTCCCCATGCCTCCGAGCCCCCAAACCTTAAATAAAAGACGACGGCACCTCCCTCACAGACCTGCTATGAGCATTTAATAAGATCATGGTTATGAAGTGCTTAAACAGTGCCTGGCATGTAAGTGCTATGTAAGTGCTTGTTCCAAACATAGAAGTCCCAAATAGCTCCCAATTCCATCTAAATAAGATGTAACCTCAGGCCAGAAGCAAGCTTCTTCTCAGCCCAAGCTTTAGAAATATCCTGTGCAAATAGCCGTCTCAGACACCGGCTCTACTGGGCGAGTCCGTCCCCACTCCACGAAGGCAGGGCCTGCATCTTATTCCTCATCGTCCCCGGGCCCAGCAGAGTCCCTGGCCCGAATGGGTGCTCAGTGAACACATGCTTAACACCCCCTTAAATAGAGGAGAGCGGGAAACTGAGAGCTAGGCAAACACAAAAGAGCTCACTCTCTCTGTGACCTTGTAGTGCCACCCATACTCACAAAGGGCTGAATATGATTTCGGGGACAAAGGATGCTTCCTGTGGGTTTGTGGCGTGGCACTAATTCAGGCATGTGGGCCCAGATGTTCCATCTAGATCAGCGGCAGATTCCATGCAGCTACTCCTCTTTAACACACAGAACACGGTTTACAGGCTCCGGGCTTACCCAGCCCTGCTACGGGTCACACACAGTGCTGAGACCTTGGCACACACTTCCACGTCTTACCCTCCTAACAATGATCACCGACCCCCATTATATAGACGGAGAAACTGAGGCCTAGAGCAGTTAAACAACATGCTCAGATTGGCCAGCTGGTGGGTAGAGGAGCCAGGATTCAGGTCGGCACCATCAACCCCTCCACCCCGTGATACTGACAATGAGGTGCAAGGTGCCCTCGGAGGTCAGGTCCTCAGGAACCACCCAAGCTGATAAGCCAAGATAACACGGGCCTGTCCTTTCTCCCACAAGAGGCAGAGAATGGAGGCTGCTGAGTCACTGAAATGACTGTGATACTCACTCGACCAGGAATTCCAAAGGTGTCCAGGAGCTGAAGTCGGCCTCAGGCATTGATTTCCTGTTCATCGGTGTGTCCAGGGTAACCCTGCGAGCACAGAGATAAGCGTGTCACATGTGCCTCCCCCTCAGAACAACAGCTGCCCGGCCCTCCTTGGCCGGGAAAGTATGTGGAGAGATCACACGAAGATAATCAGAGAGAGGCCAGGAAGCCGTCCACAGTTACAGAGATCACATCCCAGTCTGACTCAACCAAGCGCTTCAGAACTCACCCTTCAGGCAGACAGGAACAAAATGAAAGGGCCATGTTTTGCCTTTTTTCTAAAACACCGTCTTTACTAAAGTAAACTGTCCTGCTGTTTATGTCTCCATTCACTCCCTAAAATGTGGCAGACTCATTTCTCAGGTTTTTTTTATGTGTAATCATAATATTCCTTTAACTATGGGGAAAAGACAGCCTCATCCTTCATTTTGTGGCTGTTTTCCATGAAATCATCCAATTTTCAGCAAGGGAATACAGAATTCAGATATGTATGACTTTCCCAAGAAACTTCAGGCCTCGGAAATCATTCAAAATAGCCGTGAGACCAAGTCACAGAAGCCCACAAATGAATATGTGGACAGCCCAGTCCCCTAGCAGACAGACATCCTCTTCATAGGAGCACAGCTAAGAGACAAGCCATTTGGTCCTGGAATCCCTCCAGAAACGTCTCCCCGTAGTTTCCCATATTCTTCCCCAGGCTCCCCCTCTCCCATCCCACAAACCTAATACAGTCTCTCTTCTACACCGACCTTATAATGACTTGAAAGACAGAACTACAAATAATAAAATTAAATGTGTAAACTATTTTTTAACAAGGAGGGAGGGAGGGACAGACAGAGGGAAGGAAAAAAAACAAGAAAGAGGCAAGAGAGACCCATCCCATCAGCCAAGGAACCATTCTGGAAAGCCCAGGACAATCCAAAACCTGAACAGGTACCTTCAGGGCCTCTGGTGAATTTCAGAAGCCAAGGTGACGGCACACACGCACCCCCGCTGTAGAGTGACTCTAGGACACATGTGAACTCTCAGCCGTGGGGCAGAGGTGGGGGAGACTCCCCAGCACTTACGGGAGCACGGCGATGGCAGCAGACCCGGACGGCATGCCGCTGTCCTTCCCGGCCAGGCTCTGGCAAAGCTGGTGAACCGCACCCTTGGCCATGCCGTAGCCAATCATCCCTGGGAAATAAGGAGAAAGCATTTCAGTGACCACTGGCCGCCACTGGTATGTCCAAAGAACACCACGCCAGGGTCCAGAAGAGGACGGGAAAAGAGAACCAGGGACGTCCATGGAGAGAAAGTGGAAGGGACATAACCTTCTATTTGCCTGGTACTTAATATTTATCACAGAAGCCATGAGGTTAATCCTATTTTTATTGCTAAGGAAACAGAGGCTCGGACAGGGTGAGTAATATGCCCAGGCTCACACACAGACTCGCACCGAGGCCAATGGAGAGGTTAAAAGCCAAGCAAGAGTTCTGAACCCCTGTATCGACAACTGCTTGTGAGTAGCCTGCACACATCCACCCTGGGTGCCCAATGGGTCAGCAAAACCGAGCAGTCATTTGAAGCGCAGGCTTTAGAGTCAGGCTGAGCAGGTTCAAAGCCCACCTCTTCCACTTACCACTAAAGAAATCCAGGCAGGTTCTCAAAACCTTTCTAATCCTCAGTTATCCCATCTGTAAAATGGGGATAAAGTACTTAATTCTAGGCTCAGGACAGGGCAGGACTTCCATAAGTGTTTCCCATCAGATTAATAGAAGTGCTATGGCCTGGAGTCCAACTCCTTGTTTAAAGTATACCATCTGGGGAAATTCCTTAGTGGTCCAGGGTTAGGACTCCACGCTACCACTGCATGGGGCACAAGTTCGATCCCTGGTCCAGGAACTAAGATCCCACAAGCCACGCAGCACAGCCAAAAAATAAAAGAATAAAGTATACCATTTGAGCAATTGTGACATATGGGCATACAAGCTACCTATTAGCCTTCCTTTCCTCCCATGAGTCAGCAAATGCTTGCTAACAGAAGTAAGGCATGCCTTCTTTTATTGAAGTACAGTTGATTTACAACGTTGTGTTAATTTCTGCTGTGCAGCAAAGTAATTCAGTTATACATCTATATACATTCTTTTTTTAATATTCTCTTCCATTATGGTTTATTACAGGAGGTTGAATATGGTTCTCTGTGCTTCACAGTAGGACCTTGCTGTTTATCCAGTCTATATATTGAATACAATAGCTTATTAGGACAGGTTTCCGTCTGAACCCCCAGACACATGGCAAGCGAGGTCTCTCTCCTCTCCAAAGTTCCCCACAGCACTCAGCTGTAGGTGCACTAAATGCAGTTATCACAGTAACAAAGAATGGTTAATTGCTGTCAACACCCCTCCACCTTCAGAAAACCACTACTTCCAAAGGTCAGCAGTGCCCTTAAAAACCCCAGCAGGCATGCTGTTTAAAGAATAACAACTGAGGAGGCATCAGAGGTCCAGGGGGAGGTGGGGCTCACAGCCCAGCCAAGAAACCAATCACTGAACCGTTTCCACAGTAACCTCAAATTGCAAAAGAGGGTCAAGGTTTCAAAAAGTTATTTAGAAGTACAAGAAGAATATTTCACCAAACCTGGCTTCTCTGTTTAATTAGGGGCAGGAGGCCAACAATGGCAGGAAGATCTAATAGTAATTAAAATAAACCAGTGCATGAATCTCATTCGTTCAGCCCCTGTCCCCAGCAAACTCCTAGGACTCTCTCTTCATTCCACTCAAACAGCATGAAAGCAGGGAATCGGATGAAGAAAGAAACAAGCAGCCAGCAGCCAGCAGCCCTAATGGTTTAATTCCACAGAATTCTACACAATGCGGGTAAGGGCATCATTGGCAAGATATGGAAAAAAATGCATATCATTAAGAAGATAAAAACTGTCTTTCCAATTACAAAATGATCAGTGTAGTCCCTGAGGACTGATTTCCAAACATAAAACACATCCTTAAATGGTAAACAAAAGTGATCACCATCACTTCCATACAGTTTATGCTCCAGTGGACAGTCTACAAATACAACCTTTGACATAGGAGGGTGAGGGTTTTCTCAGTATCTTTCCAAGTGAAAAACTTTCTTTTTTTTTTTTTTTTTTTTTTTTTTTTGCGGTGTGCGGGCCTCTCACTGTTGTGGCCTTTCCCGTTGCAGAGCACAGGCTCCAGACACGCAGGCTCAGCGGCCATGGCTCACAGGCCCAGCCGCTCTGCGGCATGTGGGATCTTCCTGGACCGGGGCACAAACCCGTGTCCCCTGCATCGGCAGGCGGACTCTCAACCACTGCGCCACCAGGGAAGCCCCAAAACTTTCTATTTTTGAACAACTCTTCTTGGGTTTGAAGGACTCTTAAGCCTGCTCATCACCTGCTTTCACAGATTTCCCCCATATTTTTCTGGGGTCCGAATCAGTTAAAAGATTTCATGACTCAAATAAGTTTAACAACATCTAACTAACGAGCTGAAAGATGAACAAATTTATTAACATCTGAAGCAAGAGTAACTGAGCAAAAGTAAGTCTGGAGTAAATAATAATAATAGTTCACATTTACTACTGACCTAATACCTTTTCTAAACCATTTACATCCATTAAGATGTTTACAAGTCACAACTAAAGGAGGTATTACTATTTACCTTCACTTTACAGATGACAAAACTGAGGTTCAGAGAGGTTAAGTAACTTGCCAAATATCGCACAGCAACTAACTGGCAAAACCACAATACAAAACCAACCCATGTAGTTCCAGATCCCATAGTCTTAATCAGTATCTGAAACTATAAGCCAAGAATGATATTTACAAACCAAAGGCAAGTAGAAGACTCTTTTGTCCTTCAGAAAAATTAGTCTTTCAGTCCTAGGGTTTTTTTTCAATGTCAAGCTATTACTCATTTCTCTATTTACTTTCTAGTACCTCTGCTCTATGTCACCTCTAATAAAAATCAGATCTTAACCCAACTAGCATCTAGCATATGCACAGCTTTAATCATTGCAATAGCCACGGACTTGTAAGATCACATGCTCTGAGAAACATGGTAAGAAAATGAGTGGCAAGAAATTATTAATTTGTAACAGGCTCACAGTTAAGTTAGTTACATTAAAATCGAAAAAGGTGCTCAAGGTTTCCACCACTTACTAAAGAGATCCCAAAAAAGCTCCCCCCCGCTTTTTTTAAGAAGAGTTCAATGTAGGTAGTCGAGATAAGACAGTTAGTTTCTGCCTCCCTGTGCTAACTCCCTGACCCCCTGCTTAAATTCTCTTAGCCCGATCTCAAAGGGAGAGTGACGGGTTGAACTGTGCCCCCCAGCCAAACTCAGATATTGAAGTCCTAACCCCATACCTCAGAATGTGACTGTATTTGGAGATGGGAGGTAATTAAGTTAAAATGAGGTCATTAGGGTGGGTCCTAATCCAATATGACTGGTATACTTCTAAGAAGAGGCAATTTGGACACAGACAGACACAGAGGGAGGACAATGCAAAGACACAGGGAGAAGACAGCCATCCACAAGCCAAGGAGAGAGGCCTCAGAAGAAAGCAACCCTGCTGACACCTTGATCTTGAACTTCTAGCCTCCAGAACTGTGAGAAAATACTTATGCCACCCAGTCTGTGGTACTTTGTTATGGCAACCCTAGCAAGCTAACACAGGGAGTACAAAATGCAAAGGGAACTTGGATCTGCGTGATGTAATGAAAAAGCACAGAATTTAAAAATGATCAGGGTTTCAATTCAATGTACGTTTGCAACTTATTTTTTGCATAACCCAGACAAATTACTTACCCTCTCTAAGTTTTAGTTTCCTTATCTGTAAAACGAAAAAGATAATAATGACCTCTACCCCAGGATTAAATGACTATATATAATAAGACTTACCATGTGCCGGGCACTTTGTACATATTAATACCTCTAACACCCTATAACTACCTTCAAAGTAGATATTACTGTCACTACATTACAATTAAGGGAACTACAGCAGAAATATCGTCAAAGAGAACAAATGATTGTTCTAGGCCACACAGCTAGGGTGAAGAATCTACCTCAGCGTCTCTCCCTCTACAGCTCACACTATCCTTGGGACACGTGAACACAATGTGACTATTACCTAGCTGATAGCTACTGCAACACCATTCATCCCCTGGGTGCATCACACATAAATAAACAAGATGAGGGGCTGCCAGATTACAGCGGTCCTTCACCACCGCGAACATGAGGACAATGCAAATGAAAAGATCAGGAGTTTTTCCCCTAAAAAAATTTGGGCCTAAAAGGAAGCAAAATCTATCAAACTGTAAAGCACCTGAGAGGGTAAAGGGCTTTAATTGTCCTCATCTCACGGAAGTGTCCAGCAACCCCAGCAAGCAAGTATTAGCATCCCCATTTCACAGACAGGGAAATGGAGGCTCACCTGGAGTCCCATCCAGGGCGGCCTTGGCCCCTGCCAAGGTAAGGAGGCCTCCTTCTTTGAGGTGCTTGGTGGCCAGGTGGCTGGAGATGGTCGACGTCCAAATGCTCTGCTTCCACATCAGGTCACAGTTTTTAAAGAGAGCTGAGCAAAGAAACACACGAGGTGAGCGTTCACAGGGAAGAAAATGACAGGTGAGCTCGGCTCATGGCGCCCGACACTCCAGGAAGCCCTCACAGCCACTCTGTGTCTACAAGGAGATCTAATACAAACAGCCCAGGGCTTGCGGTCAGAGACACGGGTTCGAATCCAGGCCACGTGATCACCTGGGTCTCAACTTCCTCACCTGTAAACTGGTAAACATCAGCCGATAAATGAGGACTGTTGACAAAATATGCAGGACTGGCTTTAATTCAAACATTGTCCTACTTCATAAAGGGCATTAGATCTATAATTAGAACCTATATATCTAAGTCAGGTTTTATCTGTGATGAAAATCTCAGGGACTATTACCATCTGGACATAAAGAGGGCTTTTAGGGAGCTACATTTTTTTATGGCTGAAAGTTTAATGTCAGCTTTAAAGACGCTTTCAAAGAAAGCTGAAATAACAACCATTTTGCAGTTGTTTTAACCCTCTGGCCTTCCAGAGACGTGAGGAGGAATAAGTGGTAAGGAGTGTCACATCACCAGCTGAACAGTTGTCCCCTTCCTCCCTCACAGGACACACAGAACCCAGTGAAGCTGCGCCCATGACCCAGAAAGAGAGACCTCCTGATACAGGAGGAGGGGTCTTCAGTAGGTGACAACCAAGGTACTGCATTTCCCTGCTAAAAAGAACTACAAAAAAAAGAAAAAAAAGGATGGACCCACATGTATCACTTCTTGTTACCAAAATACACAAAAGGCCATCAGGGTGTTTTGCCAACCTGATCACCACACAAAATACCAATTTCACATTTAAGTGTGGTTCACAGAAAATCAATTCCTTTTTAAATGGCTTTGGCTGATAAATGTAGAAGGAATGATAGAATTAGAAAACTACCATTTTCCAATCCCCAATGGGATGACTGACTCAGGTAGAGATTACCAATGGATGCTTATAACCATTAGGTTTTGGGAATCTGGGGTTCTCAAGGTGTTTGGGAACAGGATATTCATACACGATGCCCAAGTACTATCCCATAGGTCACTTATAATTGCAAACAGAAAAATGAACCTTTATGATGGAAATCTATCAGCTTGCCACCTTAACCAAGCATGAAATTTGGCATCCCTCTGGATGGAGAAGGCCATATGACATGGTAAGCTCTCTATGTGATGCAGTGTGAAGTCCACATCACTCAGGAAGCATTCTCACCTCAAAATATTTAACCTGAATCTAAGCAAGCCTCTAGACCTACCTTCCAGTTCACAGGAAATACCAGGGACAGAGGAACAAGGTAAATGATACCTTAAAGAAACAGTTTGACAAATTCAGTGTGGGTGACAGTCTATATGAAAACTGCCCTGGACCTGCCAAGTCTGTCACAGGAAAAAAAAACCATTCTAGATTAAGAGACTAAAAACAACAATAAAATGCAGTACATAAACACTGACTGGAACAAATTTAGAGAAAACAACTATGAAAGATATGGAATAAACGGAGGTAATCAGAACATGAGCTGATACTATTAATCTTATAGAATCACTGTTAATTTTCTTAGGTATGAGAATGGTATTACGATAATGTGGGAGAACAGCTTCATCTTTGGAGGCGCATGTTGAAATATAGTGAAGTGTCAAATTACTCTCAAATGATCAACAACAACAACAAAATACACACACAAAGGACACACATGTAAGAAAGCAAGAGAATGCAAGTATAGCAAATGTTAACAAGGATTGAATCTAGACAGAGGACATCAGGGTGTGCGTTGAACTGTTCTTTCAACTTTTCTGTATATCTGAAAATGTTCATAATAAAAAATGGAAAATATACTCAGCTTTAACAAAAGCTCAGTTTTGAGTCCTTTTGACCTTCAGAATGATCTCTCCATTCCATTCACATCCCCCAACTCCCAGTAATAAGCCCTGAAAGATTGGGGTAGAAACAATGCTGATTTCATTTTGTCTCCTTTTTAAATGTCAATCTCAAGGTCCCTCTGCCCTAACCCCCTTCTATGGGAAGTTTTTTCTTTATCTGTAAAACAGGGTGTTGATCCCTACCTCACAGCTACAGTAAAGCTTCTGGGAGACATACAGGAAAACATCTGACCTGACACGTAGTATAGACCCAACCCCACGCACCTGGACAAAGAGAAGAGCAAAATGACTAACTCAGAAAAGGACTCACACTTGGACTTGGCATTGCCCCCAGCCCATCCTCCAGCCACACAAAGGATCGCGTCCACCTTCTCTGCACCCAAGAGCTTCCCAACCTCAGCCGTCACCTGAAATAAAAGGGTTGGGAAGATGCACAAACAGGTAAACCGCAGCAGGCTGACATCTTTACAGTCACCTCTATTTATTTTTCACTTCTTTTTAAGTCAGTTCACAGTACCTGGTAATTAATACTTTGAAAATAAGATGCAGGACCAATTTATAATGGACATTTGGATAGTGAAGCTCGACTACATTTCAGTGTGAGCTTTATAAAGCAACCCAGTCTTCTTCTGAACATCTAAAGGGTGGAGACATATGCATCCCTGGAATAAAACAATAAATAAAGTAGGAAAAGTTTTTAAAAAAAATCACCTAGGGCTTCACTGCCTACAGCTAGCCGCTAGCCTTCTGGTATACTTCTTTGCCGACTTTCTTTGCAAATCACAGAATCATAATCTGAAATAATCAATTCCACTCTCCTTGGAATACAAGTATCCCATTAACTGCAACTCCAAGAAAAAAAAAAGCCGAAGAGAAATTATTTTTTTTTAAAAAGCAATAAAAAATAGTCAACAGCAAAATGTTGGTAAATAATGAGTACATGGGGGTTCATTTTAATTCTCTATTTCTGTCTGATTAAAATGTTTAAAGTGTTGAAAACATATACATGTCCTTTTATTACAATTTATTAAAACAAAAGTCTGACAAGACAGACAATCCTGGTCATTACCCATGACCCTTTTCCATGTTTTTCTGGAAGGCATCTATGCTCACCACTATACCATATTTTTTCTGGAATGGCTGAAAGGACCACAGCCTCTCAATAGCTTTGTTAAGATCAATCTTCTTAAGACTTAACACAATGGTGTTAAGTGTAAATGGTGTAATTCTCCCAGCAGTAACATTTCAGTCTCTGACTGCTTTCCCTAACTATTTCCGAGCCTTAAATTACTTTTTCAAGGGACTTCCCTGGCGGTCCAGTGGTTAGGACTCCGCACTTTCACTACGCAGGGCACAGGTTCAATCCCTGGAACTAAGATCCTGCAAACCATGAGGCCCAGCCAAAAACAAAAATTACTCTTCCAAAGAGACTGCATTAGCAACGGAAATCAATCTTTCCTCTCCATACATTCTATACCTAAAGCTTTCATTTTAAGAAGATTTCTGAATATCCCTTGGCAAGTATCTCACCTAATCCTGATTTAGCTTTTGTTGACCTTCTGCCTGTTACCCTGGTTCCCCGGCTGCCCCTCCCTTGATTTCTAAGCCCCACCCTGCTGCCAAGAGCCCAGCTGCAGGAAATTGGATCATTTCCCCTGACCTCTGTACAGGCACACAACCTGTGCTCTCTACTTTTTAGGGAAGCATGGAGCCCGTACCAACAGTGCACCTGCTTGATTTGTTTTTTTTACAACCTCTGTCTTTTATTTTTATAATAAAATTAAAACGAGGCATTTTAAAACTCCTTCCCCTTAAATTCTGCTTTCTGCCCAATAGTCTTCTAAAGATTTAGTACTTCTCTCACTTCTTCATCTTATCACTGTCATCGTGAATTTCCAATCCAGGGGGCCAATTTTACGTGTATTAGGATTGAACTTCCTCTTCTGGAGCTTTAGAAACAAAAACTGGATGTCATGTTTTTGTCCAGAAATTCTTAATTGAGTGACTGGGGGATGAGAGAGTATCCTACAGGAATGGTTAAAGATTTTAAAAGCTAAGCTTATAATAATGAAGGCATTTCCCAATCTTCATCGTAAAGATGCACTGTATGGTCAAGACTCAGATGCGGACAACTTCACATTCAAAAAGGGATACAGACATCAGAAACCTGCAATTAAAGGAGCAGGAGAGACGCTGATTACAGAGAACCACGTCTGGAGGAGCTGCTGCTATCCAAGCCCAGATGCCTTCCTAGCATTTGGTTTTAGTGTTCATTACTTTATTCACATGAAGCTATTTTGCTGAGAATCAACTTAAGGTACAGTTAAGAGCACAGACATCAAACCCCCACTGCCCAGGTTCAAATCCTAGCTCTGCCACCTACTAGCTTTGACCTTGAGCAAACACCAGGGACTTCTATGCCTCAGACTCCTCATTTCTAAAAGGAAGATAAAATGAGAAACTGTTTTACAGAGATTGAGTTAATGCAAATGCAAATACGGCACTTAGTATGGTATCTAACACACAACGAAGCCACGTCAAGTTTTACTATTAGGTCCATTAAAGACAATAATATTAAATATAGGAAACATTGAGAGCATATTATAAAAAGTAAGGACAACAAAAATCTACATTTTGGAATAAGTCAGCTGGGTTCCTATATTCTAAACTATGTCAAACTGATGCTTTAGGAAGAGCAAATGAGCAGTTACAGTATAGTCATAATTTATTTGGGATTTTTTGGGAGGGGTTGCCACACTGTACAGCATACAGGATCTTAGTTCCCCAACCAGGGATCGAACCCAGGCCCCCTGCAGTGGAAGCGCAGAGTCTTAACCACTGGACTGCCAGGGAAGTCCCAGGGTTTTTAAAACATTTTTAGATTTATACATGTATATGTTTGGAGAAATGGACTGTCAGAAAATATAACAAAATATTAACTGCATCGTGAGAACAGAAATGATTTCCTTCTCCTTTTTGCTTTACTGTATTTTCTATATCATACATGCACTACTTTTAAAATTTTTTAAATTTGTTTTAAGAAATAGCTGAGGGTTGGCATGAGAACCATATAAAGCACATCCTCATGCAGCTGGTGGGAACAGCTCTTTCAGAAAGGCAGAACCGCTTAAGAGCATCTCAGATATTTATACCAAGATATCCATCAAATTGTTAACAGTGCTTCCTTCTGGGCAGGGAGAGGTGACACTATCACAGAGAGAAAGAGGGGTATTTCACAATTTACCTATATATTTGTATAGTTTTGTTTAACTTCTTATTTTACAGTAAGCCTATAATTTTATTTTATTTATTTATTTTTTTTGTGTGGTACGCGGGCCTCTCACTGCCGTGGCCTCTCCCATTGCGGAGCACAGTCTCCAGACGCGCAGGCCCAGCGGCCATGGATCACGGGCCCAGCCGCTCCGCGGCATGTGGGATCCTCCCGGTCCGGGGCACGAACCCGAGTCCCCTGCATCGGCAGGCGGACTCCCAACCACTGCGCCACCAGGGAAGCCCAAAAGCCTATGATTTTATAATTAGAAACAACCTGCTTTGTTAGTATTCTTGCTTTGAACGGGGGGAGCCCACTTTTTAGAATGTATGCTAAATAAGTAATCAGAGATAGAGACGAAGAAGTTCACCACAGTATTCTTGATAATGGTAAAAAAAAAATTTGCAAAAAACTTAAATGTATAATTAAGTGCAAACTAAACAAACTGTGGCCAATCCACACAAAGAAAAATTACATGTCAACAGGTTTTATTAAGTGATCTGAATAAGTATCTAAGTTAAAGGTTAAGTTTTTAAAAAAAAGCTGACCATGACATACAAAATACGAATTTATTTCAATTTGTAAAACTAGTAACATATAGTACGCATAGTTTGTAAGACAAGAAAATGGGCCAAAATGTGAACTAACTAGTGAGCTAACTAGACATGAATTATGGGCTATTTATCTTTGTGGTTTTTTTCATTTTTTCCAAATTTCCCTCCATGAGCACAAATGGCTTTCATGATTAGAGAAATAATACCTGAAAAAAAGGAAGAGCACACAGCCGGTGGAACCCTATCCCCAGCGTTCCCCTACCACATGCGCGGTAGGGCCTTCCCTAGACTTACCTGGTCAGCCTGCTCCGTAAACGAGTCTGTCATTTTAACCAGGACGCTGGCACTGGCCTCTTCATTCTCCACGACGTCGATGCTGGCGACCCACTGGATCAAGGAGAAAACAAGCTTCGGTCAAGAGACAGTCAGTTGTTAAAGATCCATGCCCAGGAACTCGGGGAGTGGAGGCACATAAGAGGCTTTACATGAAAACCCCCTAGAGAAAGGATCTAGCAACCGACCTCTTGCACGCTTTGCAGGGCATCTGGCTTCAGCCAGTGTACCCCTTACTGAGCCCCAGGCTAGCCCATTCTCCCCCCAAACACCTCTTCCTCCTCCACTCTCACCTCTGAAAGCCAAACCCTGATTGTGCAGAGACCCCCTAGACCAGGGGTCTGCAAACCTTTTCTGTAAAGAGCCAGAGAGTAAATATTTTAGGCTTTGCTGGCCATACAACCTCTGTTGCAACTACTCAACTCTGCTATTATAGCTGGAGGGCAGCCACAGACAACAGTAAATGAATCAATGAATGAGCATGGCTTCTGTGCCAATTAAACTTCAGACACTGAATTATGAATTTCATATAATGTTCACATGTCACAAAATATTACTCTTCTTTTGATTTCTTTTCAACCATTTAAAAATGGGGAACTATTTCTAGCTCTTGGGCTCTATGAAAAAAGGTATCAGGCAGGATTCAACCCACGGAGAACTGGAGTTTTCTGACCACTGTCCCAGAGCATAAAGGGATGACTGTGGGTTCAGAAATTAGATCAGGCTTTGAATCCTGGTTCTGCCCTATAGCGGCTTTCTCGTTCACCCACTCTGCAGAGGTTCCTCACCTGTAAAATGGGGGGTTGTCAACAATGAACGGTGTTAGTGTGAGAGGTAAATGAAATGTAAGATTCTACAGCTGCTGGCACAGGTGACACATGGTTCTTACTCAGAAAGCTCCAAGGTCCGGGAGTCTGAAGGTCCCAGAGATAAGCATCTCCACCACAAGCTTTGAAGAACACAGCATCCTTTCAAAACACTCACTACTTCTGTGTCACAGCCATGGGGGATACTGAGACAAAGAAAAGGTTCTATCCCCGCCCTCCCGGAGCCCCCAGGAAGAAAGGCAGAGAAAGACAGGAGAGTCACAGGTAAATCAGCTCCGCAGATTCACCAAGTCAAAGGGCCAAAGTGCCCGCACCGGGAGGAAGCACAGCCCTTGTATCTATAATGTAGGTGGATACAGGAGCCCTGTATTAAAGTTACAGGAAAGGAAACTAAGAGTATGTAGGAGCACAGTGCTTGGCCTTTGGCTGGCAGTCCTTAAGTGTTCCCATTGTCACCACCATCCACGGCTGCAGACCTGGGAAGATACCCTAAGACAGGTAAGTGGTGGGAAGGTGATGTATTTAGAATCCTTCAAAGCATATTCCTATACCAGACTGTGAGTAAGAAGAAAACCCTGGCACCCTTTCTCTCTGGTCCCAGCGCACCCTTGCTCAGGCTGCTGCTAAGTAAACACCCACGAAAGCTCCCCAGAGTGGGGTCCCTGAGTAAGAAACAGCTGCAGCAAGAAGAAACTGTGGGCTTGCGCGCGGAGCCCTGTGGCTGCTGGGGTCAAGGTCCCTGACCCGGCCACAAGCTCAGTCGTCTCTTCCTTGCTGCTTTCTGGGGAATGCCTACTGATTATGCAAAGTAGTAGAAGTAATCTTTGCAAAACAAAAGGCATTTGCAGGGCTTCAAAGTATCACATATAACGGAAGCAAATGGAACAGAGGTATATATCAATAATATATATGTATGTATATCAATAATAGCTAACATTTAAATAGCTTTTACCACGAGTCAAGCAATTTACAATTTATGCACAACGACGCCATTCATCTCATTTAATCTTCGTAACTCCCCTAAGGGATAAATACTATTATTATCCCCATTTTACGGATGGGGAAACTCAAGTTCGCTGACGTTAATCAATCCGTTCATGGTCATAGGGCTAGTAACCCCAGGCAAGCAGTGTGATTCCAGATCCTTCCCTCTCATTACCTCTTCCTCCGTCTCTGTTCTCTCGAGTCATGCCAGACTTTCCGGGCCTGGAAGAGGCCGACGGAGCAGCCGCCGCATGCCCCCGAACCCTTCTCCTTGGAGAGCAAAGGCCCTGCACCTCGGGCCCCGGGGTACGCACGCACTCGGAGACAGAACAGACGTGTGGACGTGTGCATACATGTGCAATCACCCATGTCTGGGGGTGCTTGGGGGCCCCCAGCTTCCTTCCAGACCGCGCTCCGGCGCTGCACCGGCACGCCCCTCTGGGCCCCAGTCACCACGGTGCCCGCCCGCAGCCCGCCGAATTACCCAGTTGCGGGCGCGGAACGCCTGCACGCATCGGGAGCCCAGCGCGCCCCGGCCGCCGTACACCAGCACCCGGCGCGTCTCCCCTGCTACCGCCGCCATCCCGCTCCTCCGGCTCGGCTTCCGCTGCTCTGAAAGGCCCTGAGCACGAACGTGGCGCTCCGCCCCGGCCACCTACCCCGCCAAGAGGGACCGCGCGTCTGCCGCGCCCGCAGCCGAGCCCGCTGCCGCCGCCTAGCGCGCAGCCACACTCGGCGAGCAGGGCCGCGCCCCCTCATCCCCCGCCCGCTGCCCCGCCCCAGCCCCAAATAAACACCCACGCACGGCGAGAAGTGATCTCGAAGTGCCGTTTCATTTTAGTGTGCACAACAAGCCTATGACAAGTTAGGAAACTGAAACAGGAGAGTCTCAGCCGCTTGCCCAGAAGAGTAGGAATTCGAACCCAAGTCTTTAACAGGGTTCTGCCTAACCACACCTCCATTCAGCCTGGAGGAGCATGGGCTTGTTGAAGATCCGTCGATTCCCCCAGAATTTTTCGAAAGATAACTGCTTAACCCCTAAAACACCAAAAATTGACATAGGTCCATCATTTGGGGCAGAGATAGGATGCAAAGGTATTACACATGGCCTGCCTTCTCAAAGCGTGCTTCATGTTACAATAAGGATAACGAATGTTATTGGTCACTTACTAATGTGCCAAGCACTCTCGCAAGCCTTTTATAAGTATTTTGTTGTTCATTACTAGAAAAACATTTGTAATGTCAAGGTTATTGTGATGAAGACAGCTGTTGCATTTCAAAGACCTGATCTCCAGCCCCAACCCTGACATCCAGTTTTCTCAGGAGAGAAATGTCTGGAATAGCACATCCCCTGCCTACCACAAAGGGTTGCCGCACCATCAGGGGTGAGCAAGCATACGGTAAGAGCCTTTGTACACCGCACAAGCTGTGGAGACACTCTTTATTTTCATTGCGGAGAGACCACAGAAGTGAACCCCCATTAGAGGGAAGAAAACTATTTCCATCACCATGTCTCTCTGCCCCTCTGTGCTCTCCAAGTGAGATTCCCAGAAGTCCTGTTGGTTAACAGGGCAACCTCCTGAACTCCCTCCAGAGCTCTGTGACCAAATAAGGAATTTCACTGCCACTTCTGCCCCACTTTGCCCCCAAAGCTACTGACAATGACTGTTACCAGTCTCACATGATGTGAAGTTGACATTCAGCAATAGACTAAAAGTTAAATTTTTAAAGCCACAGTATAAGATAGAAATCGTGGAATATTTCATTCCTTGTGCCAGTAAATCAAAAGAAAAGGACAGATCTTCACTCTTAGGAGAGACAAAGACCCCAGCAGGGTGATGGGAGATTATTATTTGCTAACACATTAGAAAAACACTTTCCTTTCCCGTTTCAGGTGACACAACAGGTGGGGGCAGGGGGGAAGGGTGGAGATAAAGGGGGGCTGTACGTGTTGGGGTCCAGGTTTCCCCAACAGTCACAAATTAACTCTGACTCAGGCTGCAATTTTACCCGCAGCAGATTCACCCAGTGATAAATTTAAGAATCATAAAGCCTTGTTTACACATTTCAATTAAAAGGCTTGAGAACAGAGGTCATTTTGTGGTATTAATAACACTTCTAGGGATTCTGACAGCAGTGACATTTTAGAGAAAGAAATGCCAGGGCATGCATCAAAGAGATCAACATTTGATACGGTGCATTGTTGGCAATGTTCAAGGGCTAATCATTCCATCTTTGTTTTCCTTCTACCGTATGCATTTTTTGAGACTGGTTAGCATCTCTTTATAGTCAGATCTACCTGGTTACGCCTGCTAATAACTTCCTTGCCATTAAGAGGTCCACACCAGGGTTATTCAAATACTTGAAACAAGGAACAATTAAGCCCTCTGCTGAAACCTTAGTCTAGTGGGGGATATAGGGTTACTTCCTTCGGTAACACACTCCTCTACACTCCAGTCAGGTGAAGACGTCTCTGTAGAGACTTCCAGTGCAGTTGTAGTAAACATGGGCTGTGGAGGCAGGCGCTGAGGGAGGGCCAGGAGATGGACCTGAAATCTTGAAACAGTGTGTTTGGAAGAGCTGACCCTAGAGCAGGGGATTGCCGAGTGTCTGGAAGATGTCAAGGACCCCCGCTGTTGCTCAGACACCTGGGGCATGACCTGCACCCACCAGGATGCCTGGATGGTTCAAAAAGACGTGGTATGGGCTGGCATCTTTACTCAGCCTCTCCTCCTTTATCCTGATCATCGTTGCCCTGGCATTGCCCCACTGGCTGAGTGGGAAAATCCTTTGTCAGACTGGAGTTGATCTTGTCAATGCCACAGATCCAGAGCTGGTCCAATTCATTGGGGACATTTACTACGGACTCTTCCGCGGTTGTAAGGTGCGGCAATGCGGGCTTGGGGGCCGCCAGTCCCAATTCACGAGTGAGTATACTGGGGGGCACGAAACCTGCTTTAGAACACTTATTTTTAAATATTCGTAAGGATGCTTGTGTCTGAATGCGAAATTCAAGTGCCACTACAGTCTAAGGCATAATGACTTAATCCACAGTAAGCCATGGACTTACTCTTGTTCAGCACCCAGAAGAGACCTTTTATTTCTGTGGAGGCTTATGGAAACATTAGAAATAGGGATTTGTATATCTTTGTAGTTTACCTCTTTGAATAATCACTAAAAATATTGAGTGCTTACATGTTCAGACATTCTACTAAGTGCTTTACATGGTTTGTCTCTTTTAAGCCTTATAACAAATTTATAAAGAAGGAATTATTAACATTCCCAGTTTGCAGAGGACTCCACTGAGGCTTGGAGAGGTTAAAAACTTGCCTGAGGTCACCCAGCGGAAAACTTTAGACCCAGGTCACAGGACTTGGGTATGCTCAGCCAGTGTGGCCTGAGGGTGTAGACGACCCGCTGAAATGACCCTTCCTCTTCTATTTATATAAACGCTTCAGAGTCTGCGAAAAAGCAAAAGGGCTGTGCGCCTGGGCTCTGGAATCAGACTATCTGGGTTCAAAGCTCAACCCGGATATTTCCTGGCAAGGAGACCTCGGGCAAGGCTGCTGTCCATGAACGTGAGCAGGTACTGACGTAGGCGGGCGGCCATCCAGCGTCACAGCAGAGCTGCTCAGCAGGTAGATAGAGCAGGAATCCAAGACCAGCTTATGAAGGATCTTCTGGGAAGGAAAAACTGAAACAAAAAAGGCAATATTCTGCACATCTTTAGACTCATACAATTAGATTGCTGGTGAGAACAGTATCCTACAAAATCATAATTAATCAGCATAATGCAAATGCAAGGGGATAAGGGATTTATTCATTATATGATTTCTATATTTCATAACTGTAGTTTTTAGAATCCTGAGCAGGGTATCTTATTAAACGTATAAAGACAGAGAGCTGGAACCATTGACAAATATAACGATACAAATTGGCATCATTTATACACATGAAGGATATATATATTTGTTATGTATAGCAAAAAAAAATATCGCTGGGAATATTTATATTTACCCAGAAATTAAATTGGACCAGGGATATTGAAAAGCTCTGTTAAAAACATAACATAAAAAGCTGAAAACACACTTAACATAAAGAAATAAATAAAACAAAGAAATAGGACATGCTAAAAGGGGATGATGACAGCTGTATGCAGTACTTGGTTCTGAGCTGGGTCAGTTTACTATAAAGGATGTCACTGGGACAATTGGTGGAACTTGAACAGGGTGTCAGGATTAAACAGCAGTCATATGCCAGTGTTAACCTACTGATTTTGATAGTTGTATCGTGGTTGTGAAAGACAAGGTCCTTTTTGAGGAAATTGACCCTGAAGTGCCAGGGTTGGAGGGGCAATTTACCCTCAAATAGTTCAGAAGGAAAAAAAAAATTTCTTTGTACCATTCTTGCAATTTTTCTGAAGTTTGAGGTTGTTTCAAAACCACAAATACATTGGGCTTCCCTGGTGGTGTAGTGGTTGAGAATCTGCCTGCCAGTGCAGGGGACACAGGTTCGAGCCCTGGTCTGGGAGGTTCCCACATGCCGCAGAGCAACTAGGCCCGTGAGCCACAACTACTGAGCATGCGCATCTGGAGCCTGTGCTCCGCAACAGGAGAGGCCGCGACAGTGAGAGGCCCGCGCACCGCAATGAGGAATGGCCCCCACTCGCCACAACTAGAGAAAGCCCGCGCACAGAAACGAAGACCCAACACAGCCAAATACAAATAAATTAAAAAAAAAAAAAACGCAAATACACACACAAAAAGGGGGGAATGGCACAATTTTTAAAATAATTGTAGATAATAGGGTTTTTTTAATTTTTATTTTATATTGGAGTATAGTTGATTTCCAATGTTGTGTTAGTTTCAGGTATACAGCAAAGTGATTCAGTTATACATATACAAATATCCATTCTTTTTCAGATTCTTTTCCCATATAGGTTATTACAGAGTATTGAGTAAAGTTCCCTGTGCTATACAGTAGGTCCTTGTTGATTACTTTATATATAGTACTGTGTAAGTTTTAGGGAATTGAAATTAACAAACCTCACGAAGGAAGTTCCAAAGCTTGAACAAGGGAGCAATAGATTCAATAGCAACAATACTCCAGAGACTTTAATAAGCAAGCCAGTGCTCAGGGAACATAATAAAAATAGCCCATATAATTATGTAATTATATAGCATGATACACCACGTTACCATCATAACCACCTTCTTATACACTAGATCATTTATTTATCTGTTATGTTTATTATTTATTATGTCTCCACCCCTTTGGTATATAGCACCATTAGGGCAAGGATCTTGTCCATTGATGATACCAAGCCCCTAGAACAGTGCCTGGCACACATTCAAAAACATTGGTTGAATGAATATCGATAAAGTACTTTTAAACTCATTTATACTGAATGTTCACGTACAAGATGCCAGACATGTGACCTATGCTATACTAATCTTCCACAAACCTGCCAGATAGAAGAATGAGGCTCAGAGAGGTTAAGCAACTTGATCAAGGTCACAGAGCCTTGAGTGCCAGAGCCAGTCTCCAACCCTGGTCGGTCTTACCCTAAAGTTCCCACCCTCCATTGTGTGTTGTTCCCCCGGGAATCTGTGACTGGCAACTTTCCCAAGGCGGCGTGTTACCCTAGTAGTCTTTA
The DNA here is from genome assembly GCF_003676395.1 of Aethalodelphis obliquidens. Lineage (NCBI taxonomy): Eukaryota > Metazoa > Chordata > Mammalia > Artiodactyla > Delphinidae > Aethalodelphis > Aethalodelphis obliquidens. Next base: position 31,508,934 of record NW_020837950.1, on the reverse strand, counting down.
CTGTTCTCCCAGAATTCAGCAAATTCTGGATGTTGGGGAGGTGGTGGATGGATGTGAATTCTCCAGGATGGGAGGATGCAGGTGGATGGCTCCTGTCAGAAACGACTGAGGGGTCATTTGGGAGGGTGTGTCAGTCCCCTAGGGCTGCCATAACAAAGTACCACAAACGGGGTGGCTTAAATAACAGAAATTTATTCTCTCACAGTTCTAGAGGGTAGAAATCCAAAATCAGGTTGTTGACAGAGCCGTTCTCCCTCTGAAACCTCTAGGAGGAGTCTTCCTTGCCTCTTCCAGTTTCTGGTAGCCCCAGACATTCCTTGGCTTGTGGCAACATTCCTCCACTCTACACATGGCATTCTCCCTAAGTCTCTTCACATGGTCTTCCCTCTGTGCATGACTGTCTCTGTATCCAAATTTCCTCTTTTTTATAAGGACACTAGTCTTACTGGAATAGGGCTCACCCTAATGACCTCATTTCCACTTGATTACTTCTGTAAAGACCTTATTTCCCAATAAGGTCGTATCCTGAGATGTTGGCGGTTAGGACTTCAACCCATTTTTTGAGGCTGGGTACAGAATGCAACCCATGACAGAGGGTGTGGAGTGGCAGATGGTGGGCCTAGGATAATTAAGGAGGTCACCAAGCACAAGCACTGTTTCTGGAGAAGCAGCTGAAGCAGAGACAGGCTTTGCAGAAGGAGGAGGCCAAAGGAGGGCAAGACAAGACTGGGCCCTTCCACTGTGATGCTAATTAAACCCCTGCCATCCCAGCTCACAGAAATGCAAACTACCTCTAGCCCTGGAAGCTATAAGCTAAGCAAATGAGCACTTACTGTTTGCCCACTGGAGGCACTCAGTACATGTTCCTTTCCCTCCTCCCTCTTCCTTCTCAGAGGGGTGACTATGGGAAAAAGTCCCCTGGGTTCATCTAACGTGGTCTGCTCTCTGAAACATCAGAACTGTGTAAGAATCATAAAGGACTTTTTAATATTATTTCTGAGCAGGATAATACTCAGGAAAGTTTTATTTCTGGCTGCCCTGGGTGGGGTCCCAGAGGAGGGTGTATAACCATGATGTGATTCTTTTTGAAAACTTGCACCGGGAGCTGGGGCCAGGTTCCTCCTGGCTTTGGCTGGTTTTACACCAATGCCACCCAGGGATACCGCGTCTGTTACCACATTCTCTAGCCTCAGAGGTGAGTCTCTCTACCTTTAGATGTACAGCTCCTAGAGCCAGTACCACCTACTTGTGTGAGGCAGCTATGGGGCGTATCAGAGCCCCCAAACCCCAAGTTGGAATCAGGATTTTCCTGCTACTGTCACTGTTGTTCCGAAGAACGAAAAAAAAAAAATCCCTGCTCCCAGGGCCCATGTGCACATCAGCGGAGAAGCGGGGTGTGAAAGTGCTTTGTAAACTGGAGTAGGAAAGTTCGATTGGGTCTCATGGACAAACAGCCTAAATTCGCACCTTCATAGGGGTCTCCCCTAGAATCACCCAAGAGAGTCAATTTCCAAACCAATCATGGAGAAGAGCAGAGAACTATACAGCATAATCCTAATTAAGATCCTTTTTTATACCCAGACTTTCTGAAATAAAAACAAACCAATCTAGCAGTTTGAGCGGCTGGGGAAAGAAAGGGACAAACGCTAATTTAGCAGTGTTCACCTATTCAGCTGTACTGTATTTATGGGCCTGGCGCTTTTAGGAAAACAGGGATAAACTAGACAGAGGAGTGTCTGCCCTCCAGAAGCTTTCCATCTGGGAAAGAGAAAGGCAGTAAATGAGCACTGGGCAGTAACACATTAATATCTCAAGCTGTCACCTCTTTGTTCATTTCCTCCAACCCACTCTGCGCTAGAGGAGAGATTTTATTTATGCCCATTTTACTGATGAGGAAATTGGAGGTCAGAGAAATCAATAAATGAAATAATTTCTGTAAAAGCACCTGATGTGGTGCTTGATACAAAGTATGTGCTTGATCATTTTTAATTCACTGGTTCCCCCCTCATCTCCCACCCCCAAGCATTCCGTCAACAGCCAGACCTGGATCTGACTTCAGATCTCAGGCTTTTCTTACCATTGTCCATTTTAGATAACAGTCCTTTCTCAGATGTGTCTTTTGCAACTCTTTTCTCCCATTGCGGTGGCTGTGTTGTCATTTTTTTGACATTGTCTTTCACAGGGCAGAATTTTTTCATTTTAGTGAAATCCAATTTATCAATTATTTCTTTTTTAAAATTAATTTTTGCCTTGCTGGGGCAAAAGGGACTGCTGGACGTCTCTGGAGTAGGGAGCAAACAAATTACTTAATAATTAGATAGTTATCTAATTTGAGTTGCTGACAGGATGATTAATCACTTCTGGGATTCAAGTGGGTTAGCTTTAATATGTACACCATAAGACTATATATTCAAATTCAAAATAAGACCTCTAGACCTCCAGCTGTACTAGGATTAAACTTTTAAACCTTTGCTTATCCAAGTTATCTGCGGCAAAATCCTGAAGCCAGCACTTCCTGGCTGGGTGACCTGACTAAGCTATTTAACTTCTCATTTCTAAGACTCTAACTTACGCATCTGTAGGCGTGAGGGAAGGTTGCCGTGAGCAGTGAAAGAGAGAAAGTGTATATGTGCTGGCACACAGTCTGCGCTCAATATGTGTAGCTATTGTCACTTGTCACCATGGATCGTATCCTCTTATGGTCATGGATTTCAAGCTGGAAACTTAAATGTAATCCTTAAGTCAGACGTGTCTCAAGCTTTTGGAAACTGGGTACAAATATGAAAGGCAAGCAGGCAACAGGTCTCCTGGGATGGCACTTGTGTGACAAGAGCAACAGTAGAGTCACCCCTTAAAGAAATTATTAATAGAAGGAACTGATGCATGAAAACTCGTGAGGGAAGATTTGAATTTCTAAATAATGACATATGTAAAAAATAATAAGATCCCAATTAACTGGGAGATCTAGAGCCTTGGAGTGTGGCCCATGATTGTGGAGGCTGAATGAGATTCAGCCCTTTATCAGTAAAGATTTGTTTTTTTTTTAATATAGTCAATACATTTCCTACTGCGGAAGCTAAGGATTGGGTATTCTTTCACCATCCCTCTCCGTATCACTCCATATGCCCCAAATCCCCTCGCCCCATCATCATAATATGGTTATTTCTCAATTTTTTTATTAAATCACACCTGGAGATGGGTTCATGTCATTATATGGATATGATTAATTCTTTTTATAAGTTGCTTTGTGTGACCGTGCTTTAATTTATTCAATCTCCTATTGACTCGTGATTTGGTTTTTTCTCCAATCTTTTGCTACTGTAATGAATATCCGATATATACAGCTTTGAGCACACGTGGGAGTGCTTTTCCTAGAAATGAAATTGCTGGGATAGATGTTGCCAAATTGCTCTCTAAGGACATTGTATGAACTAATATCCCTACAAGTTTTGACAACTGCCTCCTTCCCTACACCTTCATTAACATGGTGTATTAGCAAACCTTTTGATCTTTGCCAATCACACAGGTGACGATTTTCTATTTTAAGTGTTTGGTGAGGATTATTATGCTGGTTATGTGTCCTAAGGGCTGCATGGCAAGAAACAGGATTATGAAACAATTAGGTAATCAGGCATAAGCTACCATGTTTGGAATGAAAAAGTGCTGTGAGTTTGCAATGAAAAAAAAAAATCTAAAGGACACTGAAATGTAAGGACAAGAAATGGAAGAGAGAAGTCCTACAGAAAAAAATCCCACGGGAAGGAGTTCATTTTCTAGGGTAAAGTTTCTGATGCTGATGAGATAACCACATAGAGATAAATATACATGGAAATACAGAACTGGAAAGAAAGCTAGATCAGAACTGAAGACATAACTGTGGAGTGTCTGGACACTTCTGAGTGGAAAGGACACTTCAAAGGAAGAAGGACAAAAATTCTTGTTCTCAGGCTTGGGAGACACCAGCCTTCTATGAATAAAAATGGGCAGGTGAGCCAGCAAAGGAGCCAGAGCGGGACGGGGTCAGGGAGTGAGTGGAACCCGGAAAGCTTTGAGTCCTGGCTCCCAACTGGGGCCACAGACGGGCTGGTCAGTTGTATCAAGTAATTAAGGAGGGAGGTTGGAATTCACAAGATGGACCCAGATTTGACCAGGAGGTATTCAGTAGAAACTTTGGAGTAGTTGCAGAGGAAGGGGTTTTCCCCAGGAGTTTTTTAGCTTTCATCATTTTAAATCATTCATTTACAATAACTGAAATCAGTGACTCTAAACTCTATATACCATGTGATATATAGGACTTTGGTCCTGGATAGAGGTCAGGATCACCTTGCCCAAAGACAAGGAACTTGGTGTCTCCAAGCCTGTGGGTAAGGGCGTTTAATAAAATCTACTTCATATCCTTGTCACAAGGATCGGATGAGATAACAGACGGAAAGGGCTTGGCCCCTGACTGTGCTCGGTAAATGCTGATTACACTCAACTCCTATGCAACTATTACTATCCACATTATACTGATGAGGAAACTGAGGCTTGAGAACTCACATGACTTTTCCCAAGTCAGAGGGTAAAATAACAACCACAGTTGCCATTTTTGAGAACGGACTCTTTCCTAGACAATATTTAAACACTCTACTATGATATATCATGTAATCTTCACATAGAGAGAAATATAGAGAAGACAAATCCAAATTAATATTTCACTAAATTATCCTGCCACATTAATATGGCAAATTAATATTCTAATAAAGTGCAACATGAGAATTACATGTCCATCATACACAGGGAATTAATGTCTATCTTACTGAATCATTATGGGGAATCCAAAATGATGCTCCTAGCTTTGCATTAGTGCCCACAAAGTGGGCACTACGATTATTCCTATGCCCTTCACTTGACCCCCTCAATATTGTAAGATGGGTAGGAGAAGTAGGGTTTAGATGATCCTAAATATTTTATAATTGTGGCAAATCAGCAAAGCTGGGATTTGAACCTGGAACTTTGGATGCCAGATCTAGGCTTCACTTTGCTACACCCCTCTATACTCTTCATGATATGCCTGAGACCACTTCTACCTTTCTGATTTAATGAAGGCTACTCTCTGACCCAGATGAAAGCTTTGTGATCGATCAGCCTTTTTGACTGACTCTCTTGCCAGCCTCCTTTGCTAAAGCAACACCATCTGGAGCTTGTACGGATTAGCTCACACCAGATCCCAGAGCTGCGAGGCCGATGCAACTTAAACGCCCGGCTGGGGCACATTCTGATTTTGCAGCCCCCCAAGGAAGCGAAGATTGTTGGCCAACTGATAAGTGGTAAATCTGGGGGCCATGAATTCGTCTCAGGAAGTCTCCTGCTTTTTGAAAACCCAGCACTTGCTGCCTTGCCCTCACTCCCCTCTGCTAAAGCCTTCATGGTAAGCAAGCCTGGGACGTACGAACTGGAGCCAAGCTCTGAGGCTGACATCTTGGCTGTGTCTTCTCTCCCCAGTCTTCCCACACCTGGTGAAGGAGCTCAATGCAGGCCTCCACGTGACAATTCTGTTTCTCCTCTTCCTGGCCTTGGCGCTGGCTCTGGTCAGCATGGGCTTTGCCATTCTCAACATGATCCAGGTTCCGTACCGGGCAGTCAACGGCCCCGGGGGCATCTGTCTATGGAACGTTCTCGCAGGTAAGGAAGGCCCCTGGGGAGACAGATTCCTGTCCATGCCATCAGGAGGCTGAGTTCCAAGTAGGTGGGCAGAAGGCATGAAGGAATTAAAATGCCCCACCTCAGCCTTCACTTCCCTGGGTCTGTTACTTCCTTGATGGGCATGAATATCCTTTTTACTAAAAGTTGAAGAATCTCTGTCATCATAAAGAACTGAAGTATTAGCGTGCATGAGTGGCTGAGGACTTAGAGCAGCGAAGAGAGGTCGGGATGAGAGAAGAGAGAAGACAGAGAGCTGTGGGTGAAGAAGAGGGGACCATGGGATGAGTGAGGATGTGGGACTGCTGCTGTGATTCTGAAGGAACCTCACAAAGGACAGAAGAGAAGGGACCTGGGGGGCTTACATGCCTTATTTTGTATAAACCTCACAACCTCTCTATGAGGCAGTATTATTAGACCCATATTTACAGGTGAAGAACCTGAAGCTCAGAGAAGTTAAAAGATGCACCCAGAGCTTCCCTGGTGGCGCAGTGGTTGAGAGTCCGCCTGCCGATGCAGGGGACACGGGTTCGTGCCCCAGTCCGGGAAGATCCCACATGCCACAGAGCGGCTGGGCCTGTGAGCCATGGCCGCTGGGCCTGCGCGTCCAGAGCCTGTGCTCCGCAACGGGAGAGGCCACAACAGTGAGAGGCCCGCGTACCGCCAAAAAAAAAAAAAAAAAAAAAAAAGATACACCCAAAGTCACACAACGATGAGTAACAGAGGCAGGATTCCAACCCAGGTATAACTGAGTCTAAGCCTTTTGTCCTTTCTTTAATCATCTATGACCACCGTGACCTATTTTCCAAGACAAAAGTTGTGTGTGTGTGTGTGTGCGTGTGTGTGTGTTGATTTGGGAGAGTATCTGATATACAGAAATTAATTCACATTTAGTTCAGCACTGAAAAAATCACCTGTAATGAAAGTAACAAAATCCCAAGAATGATTTCAGAAAACCCAGGTCAAATGGTCAAGGTATCCCGATGGCAGTAACCCCTCACTACCTTTTACTTTATACAGGATGACCATAAAGTATAGAAACAAGTAATGTTGTTTTATCATGCATTAGAATGTAATGTCAGTAAATCAATTATTACGTATTGGCCTATGTTTGCAGACTGTGGCCATCCTGTAGAATTTCTTATAAACGTGGCTCACTCCCATGTAGACTTGTTTATCTCTGCCTGAATGCTCACAGTGGTTGGCATGTAGAAAGTGCTCAATGCTGCTTTTGAAATAAATGCTTATCTCTGTCAATTCCCTTCCTCAGAGAGACAGTACTCTCAAGCTCTGTTGACAAGAGTATTTTAAAAAACGCAATGTGACAAAACTTTACTCTCAAAAGGCATAAAAATACGAGTATCCTTTGATTAAACAATTCCAAACATTAATTTATGCTAAGGAAATAACAGGAAAAGAGCACAAAAAATGTACATTAAAAGGAGTTTCCTGCAGCACTTTATACTATCAAAAAATTGGCAGCAATCTAGATATCCAGAAATTAGGTCACACTTAATTAAACTTAAAATAATTAGGTGTGTCGCTAGTATAAAACATCATACACAGTTTAAAGTGGTGCTTTAACAGAATATTGAACAACATGGAAAAATATTCAAGTAAGGGAAGTAAATCAAGTGTAAAGCAGTAAGAGTACCATAATACTAATTTTGTTAAAGAGATGAAAATGTAAAGAAATATACTAAAATGTTCAAAGTGTTTATATTTGGCTTTTAGGAAAAGAGCATATTTGTCTTTTCATCTTTGTGATTTTCTCTGGCATCCAAATTTTCTTCAATAAGAAGTAATAGCCTAAACAAAGGGCATAATAAATGTGTTTTTTAAATATTAATTAAAATCAGGGCAGGAGAGAAGTAGAGAGAAAGAGAGAGAGAAAGATGGAGAGAGAAAGAGAAACGGAGGGAACTCGGAAGGCCAAAGTCTGAAGCAATAGGTAGGGAAGGACATGAAGTTTGAAATCTTCCAGCTTTCTCCTTTCTCCTTTCCTTTCCTCCTTCTCTTATCTCCTCTTATCATTAAGCTTGGAAAGAGGATAACTGAGGAGGAGAGAACAGTCTAGCCCTCCGTTCTGATCCCCCAATCTGCCCAGTACGACGCTCTTGTCTCTTCCCTCAGATGCCTCAAGGTCTACATACACAGGCTGAAATACTTAGAGACTGAGCTTATCCACATGTGCACACACACACCCTGCCCCGCCGTGGGTAAGGGAAAAAGTGGCAGAGTCGAGGCTCAAAGTAGGTCTGATAGGAAGCTTATTCCCACACCTCTCGCCCCTCACGCAGTGGATTATCTGCTGCTTTTAAAAGCATTTTAAAATTTGTGTTGCCCTAAGCGTGTTTTACACCGCAAGTTTGTTGCCTGTGCCACAGAAAAGCCACCTCACATCTAGTGGTTGAATTGCAAGGAAAAGAGCTGAGCATGAGGGTGTCCTTTCTGGGTTTCAGGAGGAGTCGTGGCCTTGGCCATCGCCAGCTTCATGGCCGCGGTAAAATTTCACGACCTGACAGAACGAATCGCCAACTTCCAGGAGAAACTCTTCCGCTTTGTGGTGGTGGAGGAGGAGTATGAAGAGTCGTTCTGGATCTGCGTGGCCAGCGCCTCAGCCCACGCCACTAACCTGGTTGTGGTGGCCATCAGTCAGATTCCCCTCCCGGAGATTAAGACCAAGATAGAAGAGGCCACGGTCACGGCCGAGGATATCTTGTATTAATAACCTTCTCCTGAAATCAGTTCCTAGGAGAATGGAAACCTCCTTTTTCTTTTTTCCAGCTTGCACAGTCTTGAATGTCTACGTTTTGGCAGTAAGAAGAAGGAAGTGGAAGGGGGAAGGGTAGTTACCTGGGCCAGAAAAGAAAACTGTCCGAATTTCTGGCATCCCTGCACTTCTTTCTCACTGACCTTGGAGTTAGAGACTCTGCCACTTGCCAGCCGTGTGTGACACTGGACAATTCATTTAATATCTACTTCTCAGTTTCTTCATCTGTAAAATGGGGGTATTAACGACCTCGCAAGGTTGTAATGAGGTTTAAATGTGCGATAACGTTGCCAGCCTTTGTATATTGTAGAGCACCCTACACGTATAAGGTACTGTACACTCCAAGAAATGTCTATAGACCCTTGGTATATCCCGCACAATATTAGGAGGAATGCAAAAAGGAATATGATAATGTCCCTGGCCTCCAGAAACACCTAGTCTTTCCACACGACACAGGAATCAGAGAGCAACAATAACAGTAAGAATGAAAATAACTACCATTCTTTGGAGTGGTTACTACATGCAGTTCTAAAAGTTTTACATATAGTAAGTCATTAGGTCCTCACTACAACTCTGTTGGTATAGTACTACTTTAGTCCCATTTCATAGATGAAGAAACTAAGGCATAAAGCAGTTGGATAACTTGCTGACGTCAGGAATTAAATGGACGGAAGTCTGGAGCCAGAGTTTACATTTTTAACCCCTTTGCTGATCTGACGTTTGGTGTACGAGCAATTGCAAGGCAATGTGATCAGTGTTATAACAGCACATGGAGAAAGGACCTGAGAAGGAATTAATGCTTCAGGATAGGATGTGGTATTAAAGTATCTCAGAGTTGACAGTTGATCTGAACTTTGAAAGATGAGGAGACTTTTTCCAGTGGTAAAGGAAGCAAGGCTGGAGAAGGGCATTCCAGGATAAGTCAGTAATGAGGAGGAAACACAAGGTATGAATTTACAAAGGGGGCTTGGAAGTATGTGAATACCCAGTGGGGTTAGAATATTGCTCTAATGCAGCTGTTGGATAAACCCAGATGTTTTGTGTTAGGTTTTCCTGAGTGGTACTGTGACAGTTAATTTTATGTGTCAACTTGGTTAGGCCATGGTACCCAGATATTGGTCAAACACTATTCTAGATGTTTTTGTGAAGGTATTTTTTTTGGATGGGGTTTATCAGTTGATTTTCAGTAAAGCAGATTGCCGTCCATAGTATGGGAGGGTCTCATCCAATCAGTTGAAGGCCTTAAGAAAAAGACTGACCTCCCCCAAAGGAGAGGGAATTCTGCCAGCAAACTTCCACTGGACTCAAACTTCAACTCTTCCCTGGATCTCCAGACTGCCCGCCTACCCTGCAGATTTTGGACTTGCCAGTCTCCACAATCATGTGAGCCAGTTTCTTATAATAAATCTCTCTCTCTCTCTCATACACACAGACACACACACACAGACACAAACACATTCCTATTGGTTCTATTTCTTTGGAGAACCCTCACTCATGCAGGTCCACAACTCAATTCATTTTCCCACCATGTCAGCTGGGGTGAATCCTTTCCCAGCTCTCCTGTCTTCATGCCAAGTAAAAGTTATCTAGGGCTTCCCTGGTGGCGCAGTGGTTGAGAGTCCGCCTGCCGATGCAGGGGACACGGGTTCGTGCCCCGGTCCGGGAAGATCCCACATGCCACGGAGCGGCTGGGCCCGTGAGCCATGGCTGCTGAGCCTGCGTGTCTGGAGCCTGTGCTCCGCAAGGGGAGAGGCCACAACAGTGAGAGGCCCGTGTACCGCAAAAAAAAAATAGTTATCTAATCCCCCCAGATTAGCTTCATCTAAAATGACACTTGATTCGGACTCACTCTACTTTGCTTAACACTGAGCTTCAGAAAGTTTCCATGGAATCTCTTCTGTTCTAACTGCTTCTGCTTCGCTGCTGTGTTCTTCTGCCCCTTCCAGCCCTCTATCCCCACCCCAGACACAGCTGCAGTCTTACTTAGCAGACTGATGTCACTCATCAAATATGCAGATGGCACATGGCTGGAAGGGAGAGTTAACGTGATAGGAGATGGGTCCAAAAGGTCACGACACACTGCAGTGCTGTCTTGAAAACAAGTGGAAAGGTCAATGTTCTATCAAGTTTAACATAAGGTCCTGCTGACAGTTTTTCTTTAAAATCAATAACATAAACACAAGACTCTGGCAACAGTTTATATGATAAACATCTGAGGGTCTTAGTACATTTATTCATTCATTCAACAAGTATTGAAACTTCTGGAAGTAGAGCAGTAAATGAACAGACAAAAATTCCTGCGCTGCAGAGATTTCATTCTCCAAGCAGCTGGGGGGAAAGGGGGATTCATACTGAGACAGCAAGTGAGCTACTAAAAATGTTATCCGAGCCCAGCCGTAGCCTGCACCCTGATCACTGCCTCAGATCTGTGCAGGCCATCAGGTGGCGTGACGGCAGAGTGAACCGGTTTTGCTTCTAATAATGGAATTACCTTATCAAGGTGGTAACCTTGATCAAGCTGCATACGTTCCATGGTGTCAAAGTGCAAGCTTTTGTATGAGTGTGCATTTTTCCAGTGACAGAGTCTATAGCTTTACAAAATGTCTCAGAAGCGTCTGTAACACCTTAAAAATTTCAAACCCTGACCCATCAGGTAGTAACCTTCACGTTGCTGGAGATAATCAGGTTTGGTCTGAAAGTCATCTCTCAGGGATACTGTAGAAGAGATTCCTACATGGAATTTAGCGAGTTCTGTTAGGCGTGAAGGGATGAAGGAGGGAGGGAGAATACATATCTGGGTCACAATACACTCGCGTGATACTCAGAGATATGGAGAAATTGTAGCTCATTTATTTTGACTATAGTTAATCTGGTCATTTTATGAATAAAGAAAAATGAATAATAAATGCCTGATTCAGTTTACATTTAACCCGATCTGATTGTTTATACTTAGGGGTAATGCTGAGCCTCTCTGGGATAAAATGGCTGGCTCCTCAGATAAGCTCTCCGCCCCTGCCTCTCTCCTGAAGGTCCTGGGGTTATGGGAGAGGAAGGTAGGCACACATATACTCCCGATCTCTGGGAAGCATCCCCTGGTATCCTGATGGTTCTTGGCGGGAGGGTGCACTGGCTGGGCTCATTGGGCTTCTGTCCCCCTGGGTACTGCTTGCCCTGCCAGCCTTCCCAGGGCAGCCTGAGGGTGGAATAATGTATGAAATTTTCTTTCAACTGGTCAGAGCCCGATCACTGCCTGGAATGCTTGTCCTCATCTTGGATCCTACCAGCTGCAGACCCCCGAGTGACCACCAGGTCCTCCCTCCGGCTCACCTGTCCTCTGGCCCACACCCAGGCTTCACTGAAGAGCTGCCCACCTGCTTTGGCAGCCTAGGGGCCTCACCTGGTGTCAACATAACATCCTGCCCCGGGGGTCCTGGAGACACCTCTCCCTTCCCTCCCACGAAGTAACTAACGTGATTTATAGGCTCTTATTTCCCCCAAAATTGCAGACTTGACAGGTTCCTTGCTGCTGATATGGCCTAGTCTAAATATGAAATAAACTTTACTCAAAAAATTAAGTCTCTGCAAAATATTAACAATTGTTAAAGTCAGATGACGGATATTCATTATATTATTCTATTTTTCTTCATGTTTGAAAATTTTAATAAGAAGTAAAATAAAGAAATAAAAAAGAATAAACACACACACAAAAATTAAGTCTTTGTTTTTTAAAATCACCAGAAAGAGCTGTAAGTATATAATTGGTATAAAGTAAAACCTCAGACTCACAGCCCATTGAGATGGTTATATTTTTCCCACACTTAGAAAAAAAATGCACCAAACTCACTTCCAAACTCACTTAATGCTTCAAGGAGGCTCAACAGTGGCTGTAGGTCAAACACGGAAAACCTCTTAATATGCCTTAGGTGAGCCTGGCCCTTTCGAGGCTTCTATTTCCTCATTTTTTAAATGAGAAACTTATACTGCATGATAATGACCACCATCTAGTGTGAGTCAGGCATTTGACATACTTTGTCCCTAATTTTGAGCACAATTATTCAAGATACATATTACTGTCTGTATCTTACAGATGGGCGTTTTAGGTTCAGAGAACATAAGTGACTTGCTCAGGCCACATTACTAATAAGCAATGGAGAAAGGAGTCAGCTCCCATCTATGTAATGTCAAGGTCACCATTTTCCCACTACAGGATTGTGCTTCTTGCGGGACTTCTAAGGCGCCTTCCCAGGGCTCCGGCAGATGGCTGTGCAGGTTGCACCTCATCCAAGGGACGGATAACAGCTCAAATCTAGCACATCCTCCCCTGGCTTCTCATGGCCTGAACCCTCCAGAGGCTTCCACCCAGAGAGGGTGCCTTTTCCTCACGCTCACCAAGGTGTCAGGTGGGATCACAGTGCCTCATCCCAGTCCATGTAAAATCAAACTCTTAACCATAATATTATTTTATGACATTGTTTATCAGCTTGTGATAATGATGATTAATTTCCATATGTCCCTTAAGGGTAACTATCATATGCATACATTGTCAGATGATTACTAACACTAACTGTAGGGACCAAAGCCAAGGAAACTTAAACTGTAATTCAGAGAAGTAATTCGTTATCCATGAGATGAAGTCCTACTCTCTGTTCACTCTGTGAAATCTGGGTAACATGTGATGTCTCAGCCCATTCAGTCAGCTCTAACAAATCACCATAGACTGAGTGGCTTAAACAACAGGAGTTTATTTCTCACAGTTCTGGATGCTAGAAATCTGTAATCAATGTGCCAGCAGATCCCATGTCTGGTGAGGACCCTCTTCCTGGCTTGTAGACAGCCACCTTCTCATGGTATCCTAACAAGGCAGAGAGCAGAGAGCTAGACCAAGCTCTCATGTCTCTTTTGTAAGGGCACTAATCCCATTCATGAGGATGCCACCCTCACGACCTAACCTCTTATAGGCCTCACCCCTTAATACCATCACATTAGGGGTTAAGTTTTGGGGGGATACAAACAGTCCACATCACATTGGGATACAGTTGTTTTACAATGTTGTGTTAGTTTCTACTGTACAGAGAAGTGGAGTTCCCTGTGCTATACAGCAGGTTCTTATTAGGTATCTATTTTATACATATTAGTGCATATATGTCAATCCCAATCTCCCAATTCACATCACATTTTCATTAATAAAAATATACCAATAAAATATACAATTAATATTGGGATATTAATTCTTGGGATGGCAAGAACCCTCCCATATCAAATCAGAGTAGACATATTACAATATGCTTCTTTCTCTTTTGAGAAAAATATGAAACACTATGAAAATTCAATTAAACAATTTTTCGTACTTCCAAAAGCATGTAATAAAAAATACTAGCTCTTCCATTCTAAACAAAATTCATTTTCTAAATCATAAGGGCACTTTGCAGTAGGTGATAAATGAACAGGGCTAATGGTTGCTTTAACAAAAGTCTACGACATAATCCTAATGACAATTGGATACGTTTCCTCTTCTGACTGTAGCAAATTACACAAACTTGATAGTTAAAACCAACAAGAATTTAATATCTTAAGAGTTTTGGAGGTCAGAAGTCCAAAATGTGCCACTGGGGTAAATACATCTGTGGGCAAGTCTTTGTTCCTTCTGGAGGCTCTAAGGGAGAATCTGTTTCCTTGCTTTTCCAGCTTCTAGAGGCTGCCTGCATTCCTTGGCTCCTGGCCCTTTCCCAGCAATCTCATCTCTCCACCCTCTGCTTCGGTCATACAGTGATGATTCTGATAACTGGGACCCTCCTGTCTCCCTCTCTAAAGGATCCTTGTGATTCCATGGGGCCCACCCAGATAATCCAGGACATCTTTTGGGGGGCATTTTTCTACCTACCAGAACAGTGTTTCTCAAATTCAGTGTTTCTTGTTCTAACAGTATTCCTGAAAATATAATGTTTGATATCAAATAAAAGAACAAAATATTGTATTATTAATCATTACTAATATATAGGCACCACAATTTAGAAAATTCTTGCTGGGAGTGGAGTGTTTACCTATATTACCTACATGAATTTCAAAAAGTTATATATTATGCCAGGTATATATTTGGAAATCATAAGTGGGTAGAAGGAGGCTAGGCAAGACACAGGGAATCGCAAAAGTGAAAAGCAATTTGGGGATACAATGCTGGAGAGGGACACAGCCACAAAGAGAGGTCCCTGTGCCTGTTTTAGACAAATTTCCAACACTGTCTATAAACACAGTATGATTCCAAATCAATCGAAATCGCGAGACTGACCTGTTTCTCTAGCAGACCAACTCTCTTAATTATCACCAATACCTAAAATAATAAATATGCACAGATTTTAAACCCCAAAATATCAATATCTCGATTTTGCTTCTTTTGAATATTTCTGTGCTTAAGTCTAAGTCTTGTCAGAGCAAAAGATGCTTACTCACCAAGTAAATAATTTACCACCTGTCACAATTTTAGGGATCGCCTTCCTGTAAATTTTGGGAATTGACTTCTCAGAAGACTTGAGGACACATTATGACCTTAAGTCTCACCTCCAATATCATCTCCTAAATGACCACCCAGTGTAGTACTGAAACCTGTCTTGCATCTTCTCAGCATTTCTGATTCTCCCTACTCAGCTCTACATTTTCTTTTTACTTTCATTTAACATGCTGCATAGTTTATATATGTATTATGTTTATTGCTTATTGCCTGTCTTCACCCATGAGAATGTCATCTTTTTTTTTTTTTTTTTTGCGGTACGCGGGCCTCTCACTGTTGTGGCCTCTCCCGTTGCGGAGCACAGGCTCCGGACGCACAGGCTCAGCCTCCATGGCTCACGGGCCCAGCCGCTCCGCAGCATGTGGGATCTTCCCGGACCGGGGCATGAACCCGTGTACCCTGCATCGGCAGGCAGACTCTCAACCACTGTGCCACCAGGGAAGCCCGAGAATGTCGTCTTAATAAGGACAAGGATCCTTCTAAGTTTTTTGTTCAGGATGTATCTCAGGCACCAAGAACTGTTTCTAAATTATTTACAAAATTATTTTTCAATTACCACAAAAAGTTTAAAATACACAAAAACGTTTTTGAAAGTTTCTCCTTTCCCCCCTCAATCCTACTCCCAAAAGGTAATCATTTCTAAAGTTTCTTTGCACATTTTCCTGTATTCTTTTCTAAATATACATCTACTTTATTTTTCTTACACAATGGATTATCTGTATACATATTGTTCTGTAATTTGCATTTTATATATTTCTAGTCAAGCAACTCCTCTCCGGAAAAGAATAGGTTGGACAATATAACTTTTTCTTTTTACAAAGAGGAAATCACATATGACAGGAAGTGAGCTTGTGCTTTTTTGATCTATAATTTGTCTATAGGAATTCAAGAAAGGGAGAGAAGGGTACAGAAAGTAGCCATAGTTTCTTCAGAAAGAATTTCTTAGGGCTCAGCTAAAGTTGTTTCATGCTAACCAGGAAGACTACAGGGTACATGCCAGGCAAAGTCAGAAACCCAAGAAAGCAGGGCAGGAAAGATGACAGGGTGTATTCTGCAGACAGTGGGCAGATGGACTGGAAAGTTTGGAAGGTTGTATATAGGAAGATACATTTATAATACTAGCTATTGTGCAGCAAGTATTTCCTATGTGCCAGGTACTATGCTAAGTACAATATTTTAACTGCTTTACTTGTACTGTCACATTTAATTCTCATGGAAATTTTTAAACTTTTTATTTTGACATAATTCTAGAAATTTGCAAAAGTCATGCAAAGTATCCCTATATATCTTTTATCTAGATACCCCAAACATTAGCATTTCACTACATTTGCTTTATCATATTCTCTCCCTCCTCTCCCCATCTCTCTTCCTCTTTCTATGTGAGTATGGAGGTTGGCTGGGCACCCCGGTGATGGGGCCCAGGTACCGCCCTGGCCAGGCGCCCCTGAAGTGGGACGCAGGCTCCCACCTGTTATACTCAGTTGTGTATATGCATTGTGTAAACAAAGTTCCTTTGTGGACACATAGTATGTCCACAGCTGTGTATATGCCTTGTGTACTCAAAGTTCTTTTGGAGAAACATAGAATCTCCACAGTTGTGTATATGCACTGTGTACCAAAAATTCCTTTGAAGAAACATAGTATGTACACTGTTGTGTATATGCAATGTGTACCCAAAGTGTTTTTGTGGACACATTGTATGTACACAGTTGTGTATATGCAGCGTGTACCCACAGTTTGTGGACACTAGTATGTAAACTGTCGTGTATACGATTGAGTACCCAAAGTTCCTTTGTGTACACATATTCTATACACAGTTGCAAACATAGGTGCTGTCCCGCTGGGGGTGGTGGGTACTTGGGCTGATTCAATCAGCCCCTTGGAGAACATGACTCCTATTGTTAAATCAGTCCCCATAAATCAGGTGACTCCCATTGATTCAATCAGCCCCATTAAATATCCCTACCCCCATTAAAGATTTCCTCTTAAATCTCCTGACACCCATTTTACTAATTAAACCTCTTAAGTTTCCTAACCCACACCAGCAATCAATCTGCCTTCTTAACTCTCCAGACCTGCATTGTCATTCTGTCTTCTTAATTCTCCTGAACCCCGTTAAATTAATCACCCTTCTTAATCTCCTGACCACCCTTAAAACAAAGGGCCCCCTTAACTCATGTGTTTGCCTTTGATTCAGTCAGTCCCCTCAAATTATGGGCTGTAAATGATTCAATCAGCCTCCTAAATCACATGACTCCCATTGATTATATCAGCTCCCTTAAACATTGTTAACCCATTTAAATCAATTGGCCTTCTTAAATCTCCTGACTTTCATTACAACAACCAACACCCTTAGGTTTCCTGACCCCATTAATACAATCTGGTTTCTTAAGTCTCCTGACACCCATTAAATAGGATGATTGATTAGATTAGAGTCACCATATTTAAGAAAGCAGATTGAATCAACGGGTGTGATGTCCCCCATGGTGGGTGGCCATACATGGAATACACATATACGTGTATTCCATATACATGTCTGAAATCATTATCATGTACACTTGTAACTAAGATGATGTTATATGTTAATTATATCTCAATAAAAAAGAGAGAGCTACAGTATAAAAATGGTTCCCCCAAATAGTCACAGTATTCTAAATTATCTTTGTTTAAATTTTGCCATTTAGAAGAATACATAAAATAGAATTATGGTGAGAATGTATGTAAGAGGCAAGGCTCACGGGAGGCAAAGTCTTAATTTTGACTGAGAGGAAACCATGCAATGGATAAAGTTGTTCATATGCATTGCACGTGTACCTCAAATCTTGGACCCAATCTGATGCCCAGCCACCTCTGACTGGATATATTACAATCTGCAACTCTTGGTTCACAGATGTTTTGCAGAGGAGATCTCTATCTGACTCTCATGAGTACAACAAGATAAGAGCAAAGAAAGTTCTCTTTAGGTTTTGACAGGTGAGCCCAGGCAAAATTAGTCCTATGAGTGGCCAGAGTGATGAGACCTTCAGAATTTATCGGCTCACAGGCTGGCTAAAGAGATAAATTCATAAGGTCTATATCACCTTTCTTCTGAATTTTGTTATGAGCTAATCACAAAAACTGATGAGGATGGACAGCATGATAAACAGCTTACCTTCCCTATCACAGGTGGACAGCCCCCTGAGACAGAGCTGAAGCAGCCCCAGAGAAACTGCCCAATTCCAAGTCAAGGGCTTTGGTCAGAGGGTAGAGAAGGTCATGGCTGGATCTCAGGGAGGCCTGCAGGGGTGCTCAGAGCCATCTCCACAAAGAAGCACTGGAATAATATATTGATCAGGCAAGCCTAGATTTATAAATCCTATAGGACCCCACTTTGACAGTCTTCATAATGTATCAGAAGTAGAAGCTCACACAATGGTATTTATAAAATTTTGTAATCTGGACCCAAGTTATTTTAGGGAGATGTTTCTATTTTCCTTTTGCCAATATCACATTCTATTTTGAACTGTTGAGAAAGTAAATATTTCATTGTTTTGTGTCTTTACTGCCTACAGATATTTTCAGTTATGCCTCAACCACAGATAAAGTTATATAAATTTATATATTTTGACTTAATGTGTCATACCAATTGGCCTATTGACCTAATGTATAGAATTTTATTGGTTAAAAAATGTTTTACTAATATACGCATCTATATAAAAATGTAATAACAAAAACAGCAAAAAACCTAAAACAGTATGAAAAAAATAGCAGTCAAGAGCAAAGAAAGTAGTCTGTGGGGCTTCCCTGGTGGCACAGTGGTTGAGAATCTGCCTGCCAATGCAGGGGACACAGGTTCGAGCCCTGGTCTGGGAAGATCCCACATGCCGTGGAGCAACTAGGCCCGTGAGCCACAACTACTGAGCCTGCGCGTCTGGAGCCTGTGCTCCGCAACAAGAGAGGCCGCGATAGTGAAAGGCCCGTGCACCGCGATGAAGAGTGGCCCCCGCTTGCCACAACTGGAGAAAGCCCTCGCACAGAAACGAAGACCCAACACAGCCATAAATAAATAAATAAATAAAAACCACAACCAAATTATTAAAAAAAAAAAAAGAAAGTAGTCTGTGAAGCTTACCTGATGGGGTCTGAACACAAATTCCACTTTCTTAGCTGCACTACTAAGTAGCTGTGTGGCCTCAGGAAGATTCCTTAACCTCTCTGGATCTCGGTTCCCTCAGGTGCAAATGTGATACCATAGTGCCTGCCCTGGGCCAAGTGGGGCACATTAAGTGGGTGAGACAAATATATCCCATAGAACAGTGCCTGGTGCACAATAGGTGCACCACAAAGTTTAGCTATGACAACAATGACTGCTTGGTGTTGGGCAGCATCCCCTGGGAATGCCTTTCCCACTTGACGTCAAATTGAGCCTGTGAAGCAGGTCCTGTCATCATCCCATTTTACAGATGAGGACACTGAGGCTCAGAGGGTCCTAAGTCTCAGAGCAGATGAGTAGGGAGCCAGGTTTCAGGCTGAGGTTTCTGTTCCCAGCATTGCAAAGGGAAAACGAGGAGAGAGCTTGGTAGAACCTGGCGGCCCGCTTCGGTGAGGAACTGCATTTCAGGTGGGAGAGTCTGGGGGTGATCCAGGGTTGGGGAAGGAGACGGTAGAGTGGGTGAGGAGACTTGGGGGGTGCAGGGAAGGACTGAGCCATGTCTGGGATGGCTGCCTGGCCCACTGCCTGGATGGAGACTGGCCTGGTTAGAGGTGGACACAAGTCCAGGGTGGTCCTAGGTACAGGGGCCGGACCCATCTCAGCGGTCCCTGGGCAGAGTTGAGGAACCAGGGCCTGGGACCCCCAACTTACCCAAGGCCAGAGGACGTACGGTGCCTGGAATCAGGTGGCCCATCACTTCACATTGTAAACCAGGATGTCAGCATAGCATTCGATGTTACCCTGGGTGATGGATACCTCCATTTTGGGGTACATCCCAACCCTGGGTGGATCTGTGAAGACAGGTTCTCCATCCTAGTAAAACCTTTCACTGAGAGAGAAAGGAGTGTCAGGGGGCCACCCTGCCGGGAGAGCAGGCAACGCCCTGCGAGGCCACAGTGTATCTGAGACTGCAGACCCTGCTCGGGAACTCCGCCTCCCATCAGTTGGACGGACAGGTCAGTGGTGGGCAGATGAGAACTTTGTGGACAGAAGGCGCCACGTTTCAGCCCTCTGGGACCTCGGGCACATCACCCTGCCAGGCGTCCAGAGCCTGGTAGTAAGTCCCCACCTGGCCTCTTCTCCCAGCTGCCCCTTCATCCTGCCTGTCAACCTGCCTTGTTCAAAGAGGGGCTCACCCCCTGCCTGCGGCCTCACAGGTACAAAGGGGCAGAAGGGGATGGAACCCCGGGTCGTCCAACCAGACAGCCCGCAGGAGGGCTGTTCCCGAGACTTGAAGGCCTTGGAGCTGCCGCCTGAGCCCAGCTTTGCTGCCCCGAGTACCACGGGAACTTGGCTGGGTTTCTAGGCCTCAGCTGCTCTTTCTGTAAGATGGGTGCTCAGTGAGTCAACCTCAGGGGTGGCCTTGAGCGCTGTGGCTGAGGTAATACACAGAGAGTGCTTGGAACAGGGCCTGGCCCAAGGCAAGTGCTCACGAGCAATAGCTGTAACGGTCCAGGACGTGTGTAAAGATTTCCTGCTGTGCCAGCTGGGACCTGGACCATTGCCACACGAACTGCAGCGCCTGCAAACCTGGAGGGAACAGAGTGAGGGCCCAGGGGCAACACAGCTGCCCTGGCTCCCCTCCCTAGTCCCCACCTGAGTGTCGTGGCTGCCCGCACTCTGCTCTCTCTCACTGGTTCCTGGACAAGATCTCCCCCTGCGGGATCCTCCTTAAGATTCCTCCTGACCTCCCAAGCCACAGGGGGTTGAGGAACTTGCCTTCCAGAAGGCACCTGCCTGCACTCTCATCCCACCCCTCCTCAAGGCAGGACTCGGTCTGCCAGGACCTGCCAGCCATTCTCTCTCAAACTCTGCTTGAATGCCCCCAGACACAGGGAGCTCATTACCTCGCACTAAGGGTACAGTCCATTTTTCAAGTTCTGATGGTTAAAAAGTGCTCAGGGTTACAAAGCAGGGATAAAACCCTGTTTCTATGGGCACTAGCTCATGCTCCATACACAGTTCATCTACTCCTCTGTGATTTGGTCTCTGCACATGAATTTCCAAAAGCCACACCCAGCTCACAGAATTATCTGCAGGAGAAACAAGCTGCCATAGGAAGTGTGAGCAATGTTCAGTGTGGTACTCAGAAGGGGCTCATTAAAAAGCTACTTTTCTTGTCTACCTAGAGCCCAGATCCTCTTTGATAACTCCGGCTGGCCATCCTGCCACTGTTGTCCAGAAGTTTATTACCTGAGTGAGTGGTCGTGCACAGAATCCCTAGGTTTGTGGTCTTCTTTTCCCCATGTGTAAAATGAGATATTTATAGCACTACTTATCTGTTATGGGTTGGATGGTGTCCCCCAAAATACATATTTAATTCCTATTCTTAGTACCTCGTATGACGCTATGTGGAAATAAGGTCTTAACAGATGTAACGCCCTCAGAAGGTGCCATGGCCCTGTCCAGGATTGATCTTGGACTTCTGGCCTCCATACCTGTGAAGAGCACATTTCTATTGTTGGAAGCTCCCAGGTTCTGGTACCTTCTTACGTCTGCCCCAGGAAACGAATTCACCATGTCATAGGGTTGTTGTGAGGATTAAAGGAAACCAAGAGGGCAGCGGCTCCCACCAGGCCTGCACTTCGTAGGCAGGACAGGCAGTGTCTGCTGTGGCTTTTTAGTGTTACATTCATTCCTTCCTAGCTGCCCACACGTGGGAAGAGTTATTATGTCCCAGGTACCCTGAATCCCCGGCCACCTCCTCTCTGAATCGAGCATGGTTTACTGAGCGCAGGTCTGCTCTAGCCCCTTTGGAGTCTCCAAGAACAAAGCAGCCCCAGCCCAGCCCAGCTGAAGCGGGGGAAGGGGACTCATAGCAGCAGGCATCCGAGCTGGGCCTGCAGCTCAACCAGGAGCTAGACATGCAGGAAGCAAGGGCCACTCATGCTGAGGGCTCAGCAGAGCAGAGAATGGGCCTGGGACATCCAATGGCCTAGGTAGCCACCAAGCATCCTTAATGCTCTGGAGAATGGCAGGGGCTGTGCCCACATCACTTGCTCCTGCATGGATTATCACAGGGTCTCCAGGCTGAACAATTCCTGTGACAGAAAGTACAGGAACCATTTTCTTTACTTTGCAACTGCTACACATTCTCCACATAGGCTTATTCTACCATGATCACCTGGCCCTGGGACCACCAAATGTCAAATCTCTTGCTGTTTTAAGAGAACATATTGACTTTTTGTCTTATTGCCTCTGGTCAAAGTAGGAAACAACTTTTGGAAACAGAGTTATTAGCAGCCACATCTATAATCTCTGTTTTACCTATGAAATAATACCAAAACGTATCTCTGACCTACATCTGAATGAGTAAGAAGAACCACCATTCCCGCTGTCGCCACCTGAAGCCAGCCCCTCTTCAGTCTGAAACTGGCCTCCAGCTGGTCTCACAAATCCAGGCACCACACCCAGACACCAGGCTCCTCCTAAAATGGAGATTTCAATATGTCCCTTCCTCCTCAAAATGTCAACTGGTTCTTGATTGGCTTTTGTGTCCAGTCCACATAGCCTGCCACTCAAGGCTACCACAATCTAGTCCCAGTCTCATCTTTCACAAATTATAATTGATACCCTTCACTTCTGAGTGAAGCAGCCGATCTCTGACCCTCTTAGGCCACCTTGGTATGTCACCTGTCCATCACAGCTCTACCACCCTTCAAGTCCTTCTATTCCAGAAAACCTTCTCTGACCACCTTTGCCCACACCAAATTTTCCCATCTTGAGCTTCTGTTGTAGTTAGAGACAGGGCCGCCCTTCCAAACACTATGGTTGTCTTGTCAGTTAGGCTGAGTTCCCCAAAGCCAGGGACCCTCATGTAAGCTCTTGGCTGACCTCAGTGGGATTGGGGAGGAATTAAAGAGTTGATTGAATGGCTCCTTCTGCTGCGCTAGGGCTCCCAGAGAGAAGCTTAGCATGACTGAGAAGCTGGGACTACTGCTGGGCTTACGGCGTGACGACGCCCACAGGTCTTCTATCCAGCGCTTTCCAGGTTTACTATCTGCTAACCGTGATTTTCAGCCTCAGTATTGCTACATAGTATGAGGACCTGATACTACTGGTGGTACAGTAGGCTGAGGTGCTGGGGTTGGGTGTGGTTCAGTGGCCAGATCAAAGCTGCCCTGCAGGACTGCTGGGTTTTCAGGTGGCTGAGTCATGAAGAAATTGAACCATGCTGTATGGAGTGAGCATAGGGTGGGGTAGGGTGGCCCTCGCCCAAGAGATGTAACAGCTGGAAGGATGTGAGCCAGGCCTCTGGGATGGTGGCAGCCTGGGGCATGGTCAGTCCTGCCGCGATGGGCATGGGGAGCCCTTCAGGGACAGGGACATACTGAGCTTGGCCGCTACTAGGCGGCAGAAACGTGGCTGGGTCCCCGATCTACAGTGTCCCTGGCAGCCAGGCCCCAGCGCTGCCACGTGTCCGGATGCCTCGAGTCCCCAAATGTTGCTGGCTCCAGGGGGAGGGGCATACTGGCCTTGTCTCTGCAGGGAAAGAGTGCACTAAGTAGTAAGCATGATCAGAAGTCTGTGTGTCACCATCCCTGGCCCTCTTCCCATAGCCCCTTTTTTTTTCAAGACAAAGTTCAGGGTAAATTTAGGTTTTTTAATTCAAGAATAAAGAGAGGAGAGGTAATTTGCTTCATGCAAATAAGAGACTGTTGGTCCCATAATCAGTGGATGTCTAACTGGTAGAGTCCTTAGCTGTTTCTCTCATCTAAACCCCTTGTTTTACAAATGAAGAAACTGAGACTTGGGCAGGGAAATGCCTTGTCCAAAGCAAATTAATAGCAAGACTGGGAATTAAACCGTGGACTCCTTTTGTTGTTTTACTGAATTTTGTTTTGCTTATGTTTTTTTATACAGCAGGTCCTTGTTGGTTGTCTATTTTATACATACCGGTGTGTGTGTGTTGGTCCCGGTCTCCCATTTCATCACACCACCACCCGCCCACCACTCCTCCCCCGCTTTCCCCCCTTGGGGTCCATGCCTTCATTCCCTACATCTGTGACTCTATTTCTGCCCTGCAAACCAAACAGTGGACTCCTTAATGATAGTTCTCATATATCAAGCGCCAGGCTCTGCACTCACTCATCACAATCCTCAGAAGCCTCCAAACAGAGGCTTGAGACCAGGGGGACTGAACCAGGAGTGTGCATCTGAACCACTGAGGAGCTTTTGCAAAGTACATGTGCCTAGGTCCTGGTCCTATTTATTTTGAATAAGTGGCCCCTGTGATTCTGGTGTACATTTCTTAATTACTCCAAAAAATGCAGCTGGCCCAGTTTAGTGCTTCAAAAAAAAGTCAGCAGAAAATTCTTAGAGTACTGTCCCCTGCCAGCTATGGAACCGTCAAAGTGTAAAGAATACAGACTTTGGAGCATTAAGACAGAGACCTCAGCTCCCCTGGTTACTAGAGTGTGGCATTGGGGGGCTTCCGTGGTGGCACATCGGTTAAGAATCCGCCTGCCGACGCGGGGGACACAGGTTCGAGCCCTGGTCCGGGAAGATCCCACGTGCCGCGGAGCAACTAAGCCGGTGCGCCACAACTACTGAGCCTGCGCTCTAAAGCCCGCAAGCCACAACTACTGAGCCCACGTGCCTAGAGCCCGTGCTCCGCAACAAGAGAAGCCACCACAATGAGAAGCCCGCACACCGCAACGAAGAGCAGCCCCGCTGGCCGCAACTAGAGAAAGCCCGTGCGCAGCAACAAAGACCCAACGCAGCCAAAAATTAATTAATTAAAAATAAAATCTTTCTTTAAAATAATAAAATGTATGACTCAATGGTTTTTAGTGAATTTACAGAATTGTACAAACATCACTACAATTTTAGAACATTTTCATTACCCCCAAAAGAAACCTCGTACCCGTTAGCAGTCAGTCGCCCATTGTCTTCCCAGCCTAACCCTAGGCAACCACTAATCTACTTTCTGTCTCATGGATTTACCTATTCTGGGCATTTTATATAAATGGAACTATACTATATGTGGGTTTCGTGACTGGTTTCTTTCACTCATCCTAATGTTTTCAAGGTTCATCCATGTTGTAACATAATGTCCCAACCTTGTAATTTTTGTATGTCATCATGTACTTATTTTCATCCCCATTTCTTCACACAGAAATGTCAAATCTCTTCTTTTATTTCTATGCCACTTTCTTCTTTGTGACTTCTAATGAATATATCAGTGTCAAGTCTCACGGCATCCCCCTGCAATGAAAGATTCCAGTCCTGACATTTCAGACAATCCCACCAGTTCCTGTAATCTTCCACTCACGCCATCATTAAAAATGAAGCTGCTGGGCTTCCCTGGTGGCGCAGTGGTTGAGAGTCCGCCTGCTGATGGAGGGGACACGGGTTCGTGCCCCGGTCTGGGAAGATCCCACATGCCGCGGAGCAGCTGGGCCCGTGAGCTATGGCCGCTGAGCCTGCGCGTCCGGAGCCTGTGCTCCGCAACGGGAGAGGCCACAACAGTGAGAGGCCTGCGTACCGTAAAAATTAAAAAAAAATTTAAAAAATGAAGCTGCTTACAAAATCTGAGCCAATGACAGCGATCACTGTATTACTCAACAGTTCCCTTCTACAGCTAAATGAAGGTTTTATTCTCAGGAATTAGCAACACCACCTCAAGGGCTGACTAGCCACACAAGCGGCATCCTGATCTGGCTTCTCCCTGGAAGAGATGGAAGTCACTGCCCTGTTCCTCAACTAAGGACCATTATGACAAATCCCAAAAAGAAAAAGAAAAAAGCTTTCTTTCTCATGCTTATTTATGAACAAACAGGTCTTTCTTGGGTGTTTTTTTTTTTCTGGTTTTTTTTTTAGGGAAAATTTCAAATATATTCAAAAGCAGAGAGACTACTATAACGCAGTCCCATTATCCAGCATCAATGACGATCAATTCCTAGCTAACCTTGTTCGATGTGTACCTTCACCACCACTCCCCACCTCCTTTACCAAAACCTTCTCGCTAAAACTCCTTGGAAATATTTACTTGGACACCCCTGTTCTCCCATAGTTCTGGTTATGTTAACTTTATTTGCAGTAGATATTTAGGGAACATTACTCTGTGTCCAGCGCTGGGTCCTGAGGACACAAAGATGAATAGGACATTGTCTGGGCAGTTTACACACCAGGAACACGAAACACAAATATTCCATTTAATTACAGCACGAGGCTGGGGGATGGACAAAGTGGGTTCCTGACACAGCTTCACGCGGGTGGTAGTGGGGTTTGTAAATAAAATCATTAATAGTAATCACATGCCGGAGAGGGGGTAACGTTTCCGATAAAGTTGCTGGTGTGGAAGTGTTTACATGATATTGTTTTAAAGGTTATATGGGGTTAAAGGAGCTACTACAATGAGGTAGGAGTTGGTTAAAATGTGAAGGCAGAGCCATTTCTCTGACTGAATGCTTGGGCATGATTCACAGCCTGGAAAACCCCCGGACTGGAAATCCACCCTGATAACCTTCCTGTGTCCCATGTTGTCACGATCCACCCCTGAAGCCAGGAGATCTGGGGCCTGCGATCGGCTGGAAAGGACAAAGAGAAAGGGTTGGGGAAAGGAAATATAAATTAATATCTCCACAAATGAGTACCAACCTCACAGGTATGAGTCTAAGTTAAAATGTATATAAAATAGAAATACATATGTAGCCAGCCATAAATGGGAAGAAACTGAGGCGTCTATGTGAAACCATGAAGAAGCCTCACTTGCCCAGAGGCTCATACAAGCCACCTGATCCAGGGCAGCTGTCACCTCCAGAAGTGAGGGGGACAGCTCTTTGGGACGGTGAGTTCCCAGTGTCAGACCTGGATCATCATTTCCTTAACAAACTGTTCCAACAATCAGTGATATTGATCTTCCCCTATTCAGTCCCTCATAATGCCCCAAGGGGCACTCATGCCCACAGGTTGTTCCGGGGGCCAGAGCTTTAATCGGCCTGAAGGAACCAGAAGAGTCTTCCATTTTCTGTCCATTTTGAAGAATGAGGAAGAGGCAGGCAGAAGGTCTTAGGGTGAGGGCATAAATATAAGCCAAGGCGTTGAGGCGTGAAGCAGCGTGGCCTGGTCACGAAGCATTTTAGCATCAGTGGAGGTCAAGTGTGAGACAAGAGGTGCGGAGAGAAAAGAGGCAGGTGAGAAAGGCAGGGCCAGGTCCAAGAGGTCTTCTCTTGTCCTGTGAAAGAATGGGGCTCGGTTGAAGGATTGGAAGCAGGGGAACTTGCACGATCAGACCTGTATATTGGATTGATCCCTGTGGACAGTGAATTGGGGCAGAGGATCCAGGTGGGAATGTGTTGCATTGTGCAGGGATGAAGGGAGGCATCCCTCAGCCAGTCCAGAGCTGTAACAGGGTCGTTAGGGGCTGAGTTGCACCCCTCCCCCAATTTCTTATGGTGAAGTCCTGACCCTCAGGATGTGACCATACGTAGAGATGGGTCTTTAAGGAGGTAATTAAGTTAAAATGAGGTCATTAGGGTGGCCCCTAATCCAATATGCCTGATGTCCTTTTAAGAAGAGGAGATTAGGGCTTCCCTGGTGGCGCAGTGGTTGAGAGTCCGCCTGCCGATGCAGGGGACACGGGTTCGTGCCCCAGTCCGGGAAGATCCCACATGCCGCGGAGCGGCTGGGCCTGTGAGCCATGGCCGCTGAGCCTGCGCGTCCGGAGCCTGTGCTCCGCAACGGGAGAGGCCACAGCAGTGAGAGGCCCGCGTACAGCAAAAAAAAAAAAAAAAAAGAAGAAGAGGAGATTAGGACACAAACACCTATGGAGGGAAGACCATGTGGAGAAACAGTGAGAAGATGGCCGTCCACAAGCCAAGGAGAAGAAACCAGCCCTGCTGACACCTCAGTCTCAGACTTCCAGCCTCTAGAACTGCGAGAAATAGATTTCTGGTGTCTAAGCCACCCAGTCTGTGGAGCTTTGCTATGGCAGCTCTAGGACAGTAACATGAAGTTGAAACAGGATGTGGACGAGGGTCACGAAACTCAGCAAGACTTGTTGATTACAAGTGGGGACGGAAGAGGAAGAAGGCCAGGAGGCCTGCCAGACTTCTCGTTTGATGAGATTAGTGGAGGCAAGGCCACTCAGTGTGACAGAGTTCCTGGAGAAGGAGCTGCTCAGGCTGAGTTACATCTGAGAGCATGTGAGTGGACGTCCAAATAAAAATGCACAGCCGAACACTGAATGTTGAGTCTGAAGCATCTCACAAAGAGCAGGACAACCACAGTTCTTATTCTTGTCCCATTTCTGAGACTGTTTTGTTGTGTGCTCTCTGAGCCTCAGTTTCCTCAACCATTAAAAAAAATAAGGTAGGATAATAATACCTTCCCTTCTACCTTGGAGAGTTGTCGAGAGTTCAGATGAAAAGGACATCACCATATGCTAACACATATATATGGAATCTATAAAAAAAAAAAAAGGTTCTGAAGAACCTAGGGGCAGGACAGGAATAAAGACGCAGATGTAGAGAATGGACTTGAGGACACGGGGAGGGGGAAGGGTAAGCTGGGACGAAGTGAGAGAGTGGCACGGACATATATACACTACCAAGTGTAAAACAGATAGCTAGTGGGAAGCAGCCACATAGCACAGGGAGATCAGCTCGGTGCTTTGTGACCACCTAGAGGGGTGGGATAGGGAAGGTGGGAGGGAGGGAGACAGAAGAGGGAAGAGATATGGGGACATATGTATATGTATAACTGATTCACTTTGTTATAAAGCAGAAACTAACACACACCACTGTAAAGCAATTATACTCCAATAAAGATGTTAAAAAAAAAAAGAAAAGGACATCAAAGGATGATCTAGAAAACTTACTGAGTTCATTGAGTTTCTTAAAAGCAATTTGTCTCAAAATGACAAAGTGTTTTCTAGGCATGAATTGTTGATCAAATCCTGGATCTGGTAGTAAACTGTCACAATCCTTCTTTGGTTTTGTTCTGTTTGTCACCAAAGGCTATAACCACATGATGGAAATTTGTGTTTCTAGAAACTTAATCATACTGACTTATAATGCTGTCTAGTGATAAGGGCTGACTTAGAAAAATTACATGCATTTATGTAAGATTTCTTAATAGTAGGAGTATTATAAATCAGAGATAAATTGTTTCATTTGAAACAATTAGTGAGTCAGAAAGAAATTAGAGAACAGGCTACGACTTCTTAGATGTTGTTGCTTTGGTTGTTAAAATCATGAGCTAATGATTTTAGCATAGATATTATGTGATATTATCACAAAAGCAGAGATTGCAATCATTGTCATCAAAGAAATCCATGGCGTAAAATAATTTATAAACTATGTGAGACTAAAAACTTTAACGCTAAAATTGAAGTGGTATGACCACCTTTCACCACTAGAGGGAAGCAATCCACTGAAATAAATAAATTGTGCCCTTGGGGTGTTACTACTGGTTGGGCAGGGAGCCTTAAATGGTTCTTCCAACACAGATTCCAATATGCTAGATTTCAAATTCCAATGTTTTATATAACATTGCTGGCTGAGGATAATACGCATCTTTCCAGGGGTGTTGCAGAACCCTAAAGAACAGAAAATGTTAGAACTTCAGAGGTCTTCTGCCTTACCAGGAATCTGTAAAGTAACAGGTGTGAAAGTTTTCCTTTCTAGTCCTCTGGGGAACAGACAGTCCTAAAAATTAAAATACTTGGTTAATTGACAACTCACTAAGCATAAAATAGGACACAAGCAGGGCAACCCTGATAAGTAACTGGATCAATTTTTTAATCCATAAAAAATTAGTCTTTTTAAAAGTTATTATCGCTATAATAATACATGGTAAGAAAATTTGGAAAACATAAAACTATGAGAACGTAGATAAAGATTAAACTATTATTGATCTTTTTGTCTATTTTTTTAAATGGTTACTTTCCTATGTGACTATATTAATTAAGACAGTACCTTAAATCTTTTTTAGAATAAGGAAAGGAGGATAATGGATGGATAGATAGAGAGATAGGGAGTTAGATACACAAGAAACCATCTCAATAGTTTCCAAAGCTAGCTGATAGTCAAAATTACCTAGTGAGCTTTTAAAAACTAAATCAGAATTTATTGAGGGAAAGGGAAAAGAATAGGACAGTGGATCCCTGAGTGTGTGTGTGTGTGTGTGTGTGTGTGTGTGTGTGTGTGCGCATGTTTGTTCTGAGTTCCCCAGTTGATACTTTAGAGTCGACATGTGGGTGATGCCATGGAAAATACAGAGCAACTGAATGGTTAAGAACTTAAATTTAATTGACCCAACTTGTGGAAACCAAATTGAAATTAAACTACTTTTCAAAAAAATCATTTTGCAATAAGAAAAATTGTGAAAGGCATACAGTTGACACATTGACAGCTCTAATAATACATTTAAATCTATGATATTTTAAAGAAAAAAGTTTATTTGAAACTACTCAGAACAGTTTGTCTCTGGAAGTGTATAAAGATGAACAAACTGTTGAACAAAGAAATGAGAGTTCTTGTTCACTAGAGACCCTCACAGTAAAAACAAACAAACAAAAAAGTGCACCTTACAGCATCTCACAGGTCTGTCACTTATATTACAAAGGAAGATTATTCTCCAAGAAGATAAAGTTCTGGGGTTACTGAAGGAAGATCTCAGACCTGATAGATATGAGAATAAGAGAAAAGGATTAATCTTCTTTACTCTTAGCTCATGGAGGCAGAAGAATGCAAGGAAGTTCTTTTTATTTATTTATTTATTTATTTATTTAATTTATTTATTTTTGGTTGTGTTGGGTCTTCGTTGCTGCACGTGGGCTTTCTCTAGTTTCAGTGAGCAGGGGATACTCTTCATTGCAGTGCACAGGCTTCTCATTGTGGTGGCTTCTCTCGTTTCAGAACACAGGCTCTAGGTGCATGGGCCTCAGTAGTTGTGGCTCGCGGGCTCTAGAGTACATGCTCAGTAGTTGTGGCGCATGGGCTTAGTTGCTCTGCGACATGTGGGATCTTCCCAGACCAGGGCTTGAACCCGTGTCCCTTGCATTGACAGGTGGATTCTTAACCACTGTGCCACCAGGGAAGTCCCAAGGAAGTTCTTTAAAAGGCATGTGGACACACGTTCAAGTATAGAGAACTTGGGATTTGGTTCTTATAAACAAACCATAGGACTGGATTCCCTGCTAAGGCTGAATGACAGCGGCCATGGAAGGGAGGCCAGTTGTCCAGGTGAGAGTCCTGGCAAAATAGATAATTAAAACCAGAGTTGTCTGAGGCATAGAAAGCTCATTAGGACTGAAAGCTGAGGGAAGAATTGGAAAATAACAACCAGAAAACAACTAACAAAATGGCAATAAGTACATATCTATTGATAATTACTTTAAATGTAACTGGACTAAATGCTCCAATCAAAATACATACAGTGGCTAAATGGATTTTCAAAAAAAGAGGAAGAAGAAGAAGAAGAAGACCCATATATGGGTTGCCTACAAGAGACTCACTTCAAATCTAAAAACACACAGACTGAAAGAGAGGGATAGAGAAAGCTATTTCATGTAAATAGAAATGAAAAGAAAGCAGGGTTAGCAATACTTACATCAGACAAAATAGACTTTAAAACAAAGACTGTAACAAGAGACAAAGAGGACATTATATGATAAAAATCCAACAGGACAATGTAACAATTGTAAATATAAATGCACCCAACATAGGAGCACCTAAATACATAAAGCAAATATTAACAGATATAAAGGAAAAAATTGACAGTAACACAACAAAGTAAGTGCTTTAACACCCCACTTACATCAATGGACAGATAATCTGAACAGAAAATCAATAAGGAAACACTGGATTTAAATGACACATTAGACTAGATAGACTTAGTAGATATACAGTAAGTCCCCTACATACGAACGTTCAAGTTGCAAACTTTCAAAGATGCAAACGTGTGTTCTCATGTCTAATCACGTAAGGAGTGAGTGAAACAGCAGCTTGCCCTCCATCTCCTACTGCTGACGATCCTTCAGCTCTAGCATCTCCCACCTCCTCTCCCTCCTCCAGTCAGTAACTCTTCTTGCCTGTTCACTTGATGCCAGCCCCTGTACACCAGCTGTTATACTGTACTACTGTACTTTTCAAGGTACTGTACTGTAAGATTAAAAATATTTATTTTTTGTGTTTGTTTGTTTTTTATGTATTTCTTGTGTGAAAAGTATTATAAACCTATTATAGTACAGTACTATATAGCAGATTGTGTTAGTTGGCTACCTAGGCTAACTTTGCTGGACTTACAAACAAATTGGACTTATGAACACACTCTCAAAACGGAACTTGTTCATATGTAGGGAACTTAATATATATAGAATATTCCATCCAAAAGCAGAGAAATACACATTATTTTCAAGTGCACATGGAACATTCTCCAGGATAGACCACATGCTAGGCCACAAAATGAGTCTCAGTAAATTTAAGAAGATTGAAATCACAGTGCTATGAGACTATAAATCAACTACAAGAAAAAAACTACAAAAAACACAAACACATGGAGGCTAAACAACAAGCTACTAAATAACCAATGGTTCACTGAATAAATCAAAAAGAAAAATTTTAAATACCTGGAGACAAATGAAAATGGAAACAGAATGATCCAAAATCTATGGGACACAGCAAAAGCAGATCTAAGAGGCAAGTTTGTAGTGATACAAGCCTACCCGAGGAAACAAGGAAAATCTCAAATAAATAATCTAAACTTACACCTAAAAGAACTAGAAAAAAAGAACAGATAAAACCCAAACTTAATAGAAGAAAAGAAATAATCAAGATTAGAACAGAAATGGAATTGAACTTTAAAAACAACAAAAAGAGCAAGGAATCTAAGAATTGGTTCTTTGAAAAGATAAACAAAATTGATAAACTTTTAGCCAGACTCATTGAGGAAAGAGAGAGTGCTCAAATAAATAAAATTAGAAATGAAAGAGGAGAGTTACACCCAACACTACAGAAATACAAAGGACCATAAGCGATTATACATTAATAAAATGGACAACTTAGAAGAAATAGATAAATTCCTAGAAAGGTACAATCTCCCAAGACTAAGGAAAGAAAAAATATGAACAGACAAATTACCAGTAATGAAATTGAATCAGTAACAAAAAAACTTCCTACAAACAAGAGTCCAGGACCAGATGCCTTCAGAGGTGAATGCCGTCAAACATTAAAAGAAGAATTAACATCTATTCTTCTCAAACTATTCCAAATAATGAAGAGGAAACAATGCTCTGAACACATTCCATGAGGCCAGCATCACTCTGATACCAAAACCAAAGACACCATAAAAAAAGGAAATTACCAGCCAATATCTCTGATAAACATAGATGCAAAAATCCGCAACAAAATAGTAGCAGACCAAATTCAACAATACATTAAAAGGATCATATATCATGATCAAGTGGGATTTATCCCAGAGGTGCAAGGATGGCTCAATATCTGCAAATCAATCAATGTAATACTCCATGTTAATAAACTGAAGAATAAAATTCATATGATCATCTCATAATGTAGAAAAGGCTTTTGACAAAATTCAACATCCATTTATGATAAAAACTCTCAACAAAGTGAGATTAGAGGAAACATAACTCAACATAATAAAATTATATATGACAAACCTACAACTAACCACATACTCAAGGGTGAAAAGCTGAAAGTGTCTCTTCTAAGATCAGAAACAAGATAAGGATACCCACTTTTGCCACTTTTATTTATATTTGAAGTCCTAGCCACAGCAATCAGACAAGAAAAAGAAATGTCACCCAAATTGGTAGGAAGAAGTAAAACTGTCACTGTTTGCAGATGACATGATACTACATATATATAGAAAGTCTTAAAGATATCACCAAAAAACTATTAACACTGATAAATAAATTCAGTAACGTTACAAGACACAAAATTAATATACAGAAATTTTATGCACTAACAACATATTACCAGGAAGAGAAATTTTTTTTTAAATGTCATTTACAATTGCATCAAGAAGAATAAAATGCCTAGAAATAAATCTAACCAAAGGAGTAAAAGACCTGTACTTGCAAAACTATAAGAGACTGATAAAAGAAATTGAAGATGATACAAACAAATGGAAAGATATACCATGCTCATGGATTGGGAGAACTAATATTGTTAAAATGACTGTACTCCCCAAGACAAGCTACAGATTCAATGCAATCCCTATCAAAATACCAATGGCATTTTTCACAAAACAAGAACAAATAATTCTAAAATTTATATGGAAACACAAAAGACCCCAAATAGCCAAAGCAATCTTGGGAGAGAAGAACAAAGCTGGAGGTATCGTGCCCCTTGATTTCAAACTATACTACGAAGCTACAGTCATCAAAACAGTATGCTACTGGCACAAGAAAAGGCACATAGATCATTGGAACAGAAGAGAGAGCCTGGAAACAAGCCTATAGTCATATGATGGTCGATTAATCTGCAAAAAAAGATTCAAGATATCCATGGGGAAAAGACAGCCTCTTCAATAAATGATGCTGAGAAAACTGGACAGCTACATGCAAAAGAATAAAACTGTACTACTTTCTCACACCATATACAAAAATAAACTCAAAATGGATTAAAGACTTAAATATAAGGCTTAAAACCATAAAACTCCCAGAAGGAAACAGAGGCAGTTTTCTCTTTTAAATAAGTCTTAACAATGTTTTTTTGGATATGTCTCTTCAGGCAAGGGAAACAAAAGCAAAAATAAAGAAATGGGATTCTATCAAACTAAAAAGCTTTTGCACAGCAAAGGAAACTAACAACAAAATGAAAAGGCCGCCTACTGAATGGGAGAAGATATTTGCAAAAGATATTTCCTATAAGAGGTTAATATCTAAAACATACAAAGAACTCATACAACTCGACATCAAAAGAAAAAATAACCCAATTAAAAACTGGGCAGAGGACCTGAATAGACATTTTCCAAAGAAGACATACTGATGGTCAGCAGACACATGAAAAGATGCTCAACATCACAAATCATCAAGCAAATACAAATCAAAACAAAAAGATACCACCTCACACCTCTCAGAATGGCTATTATCAAAAAGACAACAAATAACAAGTGTTGGTGAAGATGTGGAGAAAAGGGAACCCTCATGTACTGTTGGTAGGATTGTAAATTGGTACCGCCACTATGGAGGTTCCTCAAGCAATTAAAAATAAAACTACCATAAGATCTAGAAATTCCACTTCAGAGTACTTTTCTGAAAAAAAAAAAAAGACACCAATTCAAAAATATATATGCATCCCTACATTCATTGCAGCATTATTCACATTAGCCAAGATATGGAATTGACCCATATCTTGCCCACTGATAAATGAATGAAGAAAATGTATATATAAAGATATAGATAGATACATACATACATATAATGCAATAGTACTCAGTCATAACAAAGAATGAAATCTTGCCATTTGAGATAACATGGATGGAACCAGAGGGTCTTATGCTAAGTGAAATAAGTCAGACATAGAAAGAAAAATACTGTATGATTTCACTTATATGTGGAGTCTAACAAACAAAATGCATGAATAGACATAAAACACAAACAGACTCATAGATACAGAGAACAAACTGGTGGTTGCCAGAGACAAGAGGTGGGGGGATGAGTGAAATAGGTGAGGGAGATTAAGAGGTACAAACTTCCAGTTATAAAATAAATGAATCATGGAAATGTAGTATACAGCATATGAAATATAGTCAATAATTAGATAATATCTTTGTATGGTGACAGATGGTAACTAGACTTATCACGTTAATCATTTTGTGATGTATAAAGGTATCGAATCACTATGATGTATACTGAAACTAACATAATATTGTAAGTCAATTATACTTTAATCTTTTTTAAAAAATGGAAAATAAAGAGAAACAACTACTGTGGGATTCAGACATCACTGAGCCATTGAAGGCTTACGAGATGTTTAAGGGCAGTCATGGTTATTATCAACAGTTCAGGAGATGTGTGGGGGCAGCCAGGCCAGAATTCCAAACTTATGCTCCCAGAGAAAGAACTAGCTGGTTTAAAAGGTTCACAGTTGAGACCTGGATCAGGTACGAAAGGGAGAGGATCTTTATCATTCATCGGCAGCCAACACAGCATTCATGTCAGGAGCTGCTGAGAGCAAAGTCCAGTGCTGCATTGCCCGTATGGAGTCTTCACCTCCTCCACCAGCAGTCCAGCTCAGAGATATCCAGGGACCAGAGAGTCTCAGAAAAGCCTTTCTGGAGGCCAGAAAGAAGACAGTGCTTCTTAAACAAGCAATACTGCTATCAATGTTGTCCATGGACCAGCACCATCAGCATCACCAAAGAAATCGTTAGAAATGCAGAATTTCAGGTGTCACCCAAGACCTGTTGAATCTTATACTGCATGTTACAAGACACCCCCAGGCAGTGAATGTACTTGTAGTTAGGTCTCCTAGACCACCTAACCGCTAGTTAGATGAGTGAACGGTGAATGAATGGCGAGTGAATGGCAACAAGAATGACCAAGACGGGCTTGTTAGTTCATAAGGTTAGGACCTTCAGCCTGGGGGCTCAGATGCAAGAGCAGAATTACCCGAATCTATACATTTATCACATACTCCCAACAGATAAGAAGAGTACCAGATCTTAAACAAAGTGCTTGAGATACAGAAACAGTCATATTTTTCTTCATTTTTGGAATTGATAAAGATGAAATAAATCTATTTTTGAGTAATTCACTTCTCAGAGGCAAATTAAAATACTTCCTCAGCTCTAAGAAAATCATGACTACAACATGTGCAGTGCTCACGTGTTCTGGGCACTCTTCCACCCTCTTCACACAGCCCTTCTTCCTCGAATTTAATCCTTACATAGATTCAACCAGTGTCCATTTTCACAGCTTGTATCTTGCTGTATCCTATTGGAATTGTTGGGCATTCATACTCTAATTCTAGAACCAGATTCTGTGGGACTCAGTAATATACATTTTGATAATTCTCAAATTTTAGACTCACTTAGAAAGCTTTTTTTTTTTTTAATGTAAACTTTCAATTGACAGTCCCAGACACTCTGATTCCGAGGGTCTGGGATGAGACCTGGAAATCTGCATTTTTAACAAGTATCCCAGGTGAATTTTATGAACTTGAACCACAAGCACACTTTGAGAATCATGGGTCTGGTTGTTAATGATCATTTCATACTCATACACAGACCACCTCCCAAGGAGTTATGATGGGTTAATTAGAACAGCACCAGAGATGTGCTGGCTTTACAAGTGCTTCTGGTACCAATGAAATCCAGTTGAGCTAGGGCACAACTTAGAGAAAACTGCCCTGGCAGGAGGTACCTTGAACTTGACTCTCTGCCACCCAGAGGGGAGAACAGTGACTCACAGGACAACCCATTTGGAAATGATAAAATTGAGGAAAGCATTTCATTTAAGACAGAGAAACATCTGTACAAATGTAAACTCATAACAAGGGAACGTTAGACCTGAAATGTAAGAGATTTTATATTCTCCAGTAATTATGTATGTATCTGTAAGAAAACTGTCCAAATATAATACTGGTAGAAGCAGTCACAGTCATTGGGTGAAGGAGAACACAGCCAAGCTCATTGCAGATGCATGGCGGTTAAACCAGAATGCCTCTCAGTGACTATGGAAGGGGTGGGTGACATTTAATGGCATTACACCTCACTCGTGTGCACATGCATGCACACATGGCTGCTGTGTAACAAGAAATGTGATGGCGCAACATGTCAGGGACATCAGTGATACTCACTCTGATAATGAAAGCACACTAAATGCTAAATTCGCTGCATCAGGCTTCACCTTTCTTTGAAAACACAGAGGACACATGATAATTGCTAACTTCAGTTGCGCCCTTTTAAGGTGCAAAACTGCACTCAAAGTGTTTTATCTCTATTGATTAATTTAATTCTCACAACAACTGTAGGAGGTGGGTATACTCTTATTCCCATTTACAGTGATGAAATGGAGGCAAGAAAGCATTGAATAATGTGTCCAAAGTCGCACCAGGAAGTAGCTATAGGCAGTTTTGTTACAGGGAAGAACCAAATCTCATTACATGTTGGATCTGTTTCTTTTACTTTAACCTTTGCTTCCCATTGCTTTTGTTCACTAAAAGGATACTGTCTATACATAATGGCCTGCCTCAGGGAACACTGCCCCTCTGCCTGAACAGTAAACCTAAGTGCCTTTGTTCAGGGAAGCATCCTGACCCTGTCCACCTGTGAATGGCTGCAAGAAAAAAAGAAATTAACACATCCCCCCCCTGAGGCTGGCCATTCCAGGAGATATTTGCAAGACTTATTGCCTTTTTACTTTACTTCTCCACCTCCTCACCCTCCCTGTTCTGTAAAAGAAACTGGCCTCCAAACCCCAATAAGATGGTTCTTTTGAGACACTAGTCTGCTATCTTCTCTGTCCACTTGCTTTCCAAATAAAGTCTCTATGCCTTGCCTCAACACCTCCTCTCCCGATTTATTGGCCTGTCGTGGGGCAAGCAGAGCAAAGTTGGACTCAGTAACAGTCTAGCTCTATAGTCCAGTTTTCATTCTGCACTGTCTGTCAATAACTGGTTTACAGTGTTTATTTATTCTAGATACAAATCCTTTGCTGATTACATGGATAGCAAATGTCTTTTCCGGTAATATGGTTTGTCTTTTCACTCTCTTAATGTCTTTCTGTTGAACAGGAGTTCTTAATTTTAATGTAATTGAATTCAACAACCATTTCCTTTATTGTTAGTGCTCTTTGTACTCTATTTAAGAAATCTCTGCCTACCTTCAAATTCATCAAAATAGTCTCCGATGTTATCTCCTAGGAGTTCTATTGTTTTAGTTTTCACGTTTACTTGTAAATGATTTTTGTGTTTGAAATGAGGTAAGGGTCAATACTCCCTTTTTCCCATATGGATATCCAGCTTCATTTATTGAAATTGAAGGACTTTGTTTATTTAAAAGATTGCTCTTTCTCCATTTCTCCACTGTTCTACTTTTATAATAAATCTAGCGTTCATCTAAGAATGTTAATTCATTTTTAAATATCAGCTTGGCATAATTAGTGCAACAACTAAATTATACTGGAATACTTTTTACATATTAGAAGATTTTACTAAAAATCTGATCATTAATTTCTGATCCCACACATATTTAAATTTGGACGTATGCCTCTCGTGGAGAGGGTGAAATTCCATGTATTGCATGGAATACATGCAATGTTCCATTGTAGCTATATTCTATTCCAGAGCTTTCCAAATTGGTGTGAAGAGAAAAATTGTTCTTTGGGGGTTGGTGTGGGGGAATTGAGAGGAGGGTTTAGAAATACATGTGGAGAGCAAAACAAAATTAATTCTTCACCACATAAATTCATTTGTTCAAGCCACAGAGTATGACTGGTCTCTTTTCTACCCTAGGATTTTTCTAAACTTTTAATGTGCTAATAAGTAGGCTGTGACATTAAGAAACATTTCCCAACCTAGCGTGACCACAAAGACCTTTGATGTCAAAACACTTCACTCTCAGCATGGCCTTCATTCACTGTTTAATCAGAAGAGAAGCCATTAAGTTCCTGCCATCAAACCCATAAAGCCACCAGCATCCGACCTCGCTCCTTCTTCAGCAGGTAACTAGTGCACACCCTCCAGAGGAAGGAGCATGTCTTTACCTCACTCCATGTTCACTTGCTTCCTCTGGACTCAGCTCTCTCCTCTGCATCCTTCCACTTCCTGGGGGCTGGCTCCTCCCCAGAACACCCAAACAGGCTTTACATCGCCCCACCTTTTAAAAAAAAAGACCATGAGGAATTTAAAATAGTACAGCTGGACTTCCCTAGTGGCGCAGTGGTTAAGAATCCACCTGCCAATGCAGGGGACACGGGTTCAAGCCATGGTTCGGGAAGATTCCACATGCCGCGGAGCAACTAAGCCCGTGCACCACAACTACTGAGCCTGAGCTATAGAGCTGGTGAGCCACAACTACTGAAGCTCGCATGCCTAGATCCCGTGCTCCACAAGAGAAGCCACCGCAATGAGAAGCCCACGCACCGCAACGAAGAGTAGCCCCCATTCACAGCAACTAGAGAAAGCCCACACTCAGCAACGAAGGCCCAAAGCAGCCAAAAATAACTAAATTAATTAATTAAAAGTAAATAAATAAAATAGTACAGCTTCTCTGGAAAACAGTTTGACATTTCTTAAAAAGTGAAATATACATGTATCATAAAACCCAGTGACCATACTCCTGGGCATTTATTCCAGAGAAATGAAACTTATGTTCACACAAAAACCCATACACAAATGTTCATAACAGCTTTATTTGGAACAGATAAAAACTGGAAACAATGAAAATATCTTTCAATGGGTGAATGGCTAAAAACTCCTGTGGTACGTCCATACCATGGAGTACTATCCAGCAATAAAAAGGAATGAACTATTGGTACACACAACAGCATGGATGGATCTCAAGAGCATAGGATGAGTGAGCAAAAACAATCTCAAAGGGCTTCCCTGGTGGCACAGTGGTTGAGAGTCCGCCTGCCAATGCAGGGGACGCGGGTTCGTGCCTCGGTCTGGGAAGATCCCACATCCCTCGAGCGGCTGGGCCCGTGAGCCATGGCCGCTGACCCTGCGCGTCCGGAGCCTGTGCTCCGCAACGGGAGAGGCCACAACAGTGAGGGCCTGCGTACCGCAAAAATAAATAAATAAATAAAATAAAATCTCAAAAAGTTACGTACTATATGATTCCATTTATATAACGTTCTAGAAATGACCAAATTACACAGATGGAGAACAAAGTCATGGTTGTCAAGGGTTAAGGATGGAGGAGGGATGGCATGAGGGAGATATTTTTGGTGCTGGAATAGTTTTGTATCTTGATTTCAGTAGTGGTTACACAAATCTGCACATGTGATAAAGTAGCATAGACTTATATGCACATGTTATACCAATGTCATCTCCCTGGTTTTGATATTGTACTGTAGTTACATAGCTGTAGAAGTAACCATTGGCAAAACTGGGTGAAGGGTAAATGGAAACTCTCTGTACTTTCTTTCCAACCTTCCGTGAACCAGTAATTTTTTTGAAAGAAAAAATATCAGTGTACACTAAACAGATAAAAACATATAAATTTCCCTAGACCCCATGTTCCCCTCCAAGTACAACAACATCCTTCTCCACTTCTTTGCAGCTAAATTTATTGAAAATATTTACTTTTTTTTTTTTTTTTTTTTTTTGCCGCACCACGTGGCATGTGGAACTTCCCAGATCAGATATTGAATCTGTGTTCCCTGCAGTGGAAGCATGAACTTTTAACCACTGGACAACCAGGGAAGTCCTGAAAATATTTTCTTTAACTTATATTCTCCATGTCTACCTTTTTCTGCACCATTGCTCGATTCACTAATTTATTCATCAAATATTTGTTAAGTGCCTATTATGCTGTAGGCACTGTTCTAGGTTCTTGGGACATATGAGTGAACAAAATCTCTTCCTTCATGTAGCTTACATTTGGGGGAAGGTGGGGAGACAGACAATAAATAAAGTAAGTAAAACAGAAAGTATGTTCAATAGTGATAAATGCTTTGAAGACAAAGTTGGAAAGAGGGATAGCACTTGAGTGGAAATAAATGTGATTTAAATAGAGTGTCAGGTAATGCTGCACTGGAAGGTAACATTTGAGCAAAGACCTGAAGGAAACAAGGGATTGAGTTTGAACGAAGTCTGGGAGCATTATTCCTGGTAGAGCAAACAGCCAATGCAAAGGCCTTGTGGTGGGAGCCATCCTGGCTATTGCAAAAAGAGCAAGTAGGCAAGTCTGATGGGGGAGGGAGAGTCGAAGGAGATGAGGTCCAGGAGATAACTGGTTGGAAGTGGAGAGACCAGATCACTTGTCCAACACTGCAGTCTGAAAGGTGAGAGATTATGAAGACCTTGGTGAGTTTTGAACAGATCAACGTGATCTAACCTACACTTTTACAGGATCTGCTGAGGATAGAAGAGACCTTTGAAACTGCTCTGGCCAGGGTAAATAATCGCCTCTACTTTGCATGATCCACTGGATTCTTCCCAGTCCTTATTCTTGCTGAGTGACCTTTCAGCAGCACCTGACCACATTGACCACTCTTGTCATCTAATCAGTATGTTTACTTCCTTCCTCTTGGGCTGCTTCTTCTCAGTCTCTTTTCCTCTACCTGTCCCATAAGCATCTGACTTGCTTAAGACTGTGTATGTGGCCCTCATATCCTCTAAGAACATGTACTCTCCTTGGGCAATTTCATCCTTTCCCCTGGTTTCATTCCAGCTATATGCTAATGTTTGCAAAATCAGTATCTTTAGCCAGGATGTCTCAACTGAGCTCCAGACCCACACATCTAGCTGCCTACTGCATATTTCCACTTGGATGTCTCAAAGTCCTTCAAACTCAACTTGTGTAAAATGGAATTGTTTTCTCTACTGCCTCTTTCCTTAACCCCCACCAGGACTGCTTCTCCTCCTGGGTCCTCAGTCTCAGTTAAAAGAAGGATATCCACCTTGTTGCTTAAGCTAGAAATCCAGGAGTCATCTCTGAAACTTCACTTCTCTCGCTCTGCAAATCCAGTCCATTGCTAAGTCATCTTGATTCTACATGAAGGTAATTCTCCACTTCTTTATTTTGCTTTAGCCACCACATGGTACAAGCCACCATCAACTTTCCCCAGGGTACGACAAAAGTCTTTTACCACTGGACCCTGCTTACCTGTCCAGCTCCCATCATTCCCTCACTGTGTACACTGCAGCCACATTGACCTTCTTTCTGTTCCTTGAAAGACCATCCACATACTCTTGTCTTTCCGCAAGCCCCTCACACTCATTCTCATCACCTATATCAGTCCTGCTCATTGTACAGGTCTCAGCTGCAGTGTTCATTTCTCTGGGAGAACTCTCCTGACTCAGGAATCAGGGAAGAGTCCCCTACTCTGTGCTCGTAATTCTCCTTTATTTCCCCAGTCACAGCCCTCACTCAGCACACAACCTTGGCATTGCCTTGCTGAGTTGTTTTCCTCACTGCATGATGTGCTGAGTGAAGGCAGAGATTGTGTCTCTTATTTATCTTGTATCCCCAGAGCTCAGCTCATTACCTGTCATATCGTGAGCCCTCAAAATATTTATGAAGTGAATGGAAGAAGTGAATAGGTAGAATCTGGGGCTCATATAACTCAGATCACTCTTGCCTGTCTTGTTCATTGTTATATCCCCAGCACCTACATTAGGGCCTGACACAAAGTAGACATTCAATAAACATTTGCTGAACAAGTGAATCATTACACATAG
Organism: Aethalodelphis obliquidens; assembly: GCF_003676395.1. Taxonomy (NCBI): domain Eukaryota; kingdom Metazoa; phylum Chordata; class Mammalia; order Artiodactyla; family Delphinidae; genus Aethalodelphis; species Aethalodelphis obliquidens. The sequence goes on along the minus strand of NW_020837950.1, from coordinate 31,465,459 downwards.
TGAAATTCCATTCCAGTGGTCTGAGGAGTAATAAACTATTCAGTCTGTGATCCAGTTACATTGAGAGCCATCCTCTTAATTCTTAATTGACAGAGCAATCATGAGACCAAATTACATAGAAATGAAGAAAATATAATCTGAGACCTGAAATAATATTTCAATAGATCTTTACATATTATATCCATTCTCCCCCACATAAACACATCTCCAACTTAGCAGAAGACTGGATTTTCTCTCGAAAGGGGTTGAGTCAGAGAAGCTCCAGATTTTGGGGTCCCAAGTCCAACTGGGGGAAGGAGACACCTAAATAAAAATAGATAAACTAAGTCAAAAATCTATGGACTGAATTATATGAGTCAAGACATTCCTTCTGACTTGCTTCCAAAATACTAGCAGTCAGGCTCTTGAAGGACAGAGAAGCAACGGAAGGATCCTATTTTTCTTTTTTTAATTTTATTTATTTTTGGCTGCACTGGGTCTTTGTTGCTGAGTGCAGTCTTCCTCTAGTTGCGGGGCACGGGGGCTACTCTTCATTGTGGTGTGCAGGCTTCTCATGAGGTGGATTCTCTTGTTTTGGAGCACGGGCTCTAGGCACACGGGCTTCAGTAGTTGTGGCTCACGGGCTCTAGGGTGCAGGCTCAGTAGTTGTGGCACATGGACTTGGTTGCTCCGCGGCATGTGGGATCTTCCCAGACCACGGCTTGAACCCATGTCCCCTGCATTGGCAGGTGGATTCTTCACTGTGCCACTAGGAAGTTCCAAAGGATCCTTTTTGAGGAAAAAGGATCCAAGAGGAAAAGCTTACAAATTTTGACATTTGGGGATGTCACAATGAAATGACAGGGTGCTACCTGATCACCCTAAGGTGATGGCTACGAATTGCCACAGTCTTCTCATGAAGTTCCACTTAGACTTTCAGTGTTCCACTTTTAAATATTATTAGACAGCCAAAGATCAGCAGGCATTTGAGGAAATCCACCAACATTAAAGTCAAAGACCAAAACAAACAAAGAAGAAATAGGGACTCAGAGGAAACAGAGACAATTCAGAGAGCAGAAGAAACATCAGAGAACGTGTAATTAATATGTATAGAAAATAATAGTAAATATTGCATCAATGAGAAAAGAAAGAGCTCTTGGATATTTAAAATCAAATATTAAAATATTTGATAGCAGAAATAAGAAATTCATAGAACGAAAAGACAGGAGATAGGAAAAAAGATCAATGTTAAAAAATCTATGTTAAGCATACGTTCTGCTCATAGTAGACTCTTAATATATAGTAGCTATTATCTCATTCAGAAAATAAATTTGTCAGTGATCTTTGCACATGAGATTCCTTCCAATTGGAATGTGTCTTGTAGGACTACTTTATTAAAACACAAAATTCACATATATGATTTTAGAACACTAAGCTTAGATTTGTACATGACAATGAATTTACCCAACATACATAATACACAGTGCAGCTGCATTGATTTCAACATTAACAACCCAGTATATAAGCTCTCAGCCCTAACTGCTTCTTTGGGTCTTCATTTTTCTCGTGAAGCCTCCTATGCACGTGTAAAAATGACTAAATAAAATTTGTATACTTTCCTCCTGTTAGTCTGTCATGTCAGCTTAATTTTTAGGTCTAGCCAGAGACCCTAAAAAGGTAGAGGGGAAATTTTATCTACTCTACAGCGTTAAAGAGTACCGCCAGGGCTTCCCTGGTGGTGCAGTGGTTAAGAATCTGCCTGCCTATGCAGGGGACATGGGTTCGATCCCTGGTCCGGGAAAATCCCACACGTCGTGGAGCAACTAAGCCCGTGTGCCACAACTACTGAGTCTGTGCTCTACAGACTGCGAGCCAGAACTACTGAAGCCCACACGCCTAGAGCCCGTGCGCCTTAACAAGAGAAGCCACCACAATGAGAAGCCCGCACACTACGACGAAGTATAGCCAAAGGAACTTGATCTAAGGAGGAGCATCAAGAAAGAATGCCTTTTGGGACTTCCCTGGTGGTCCACTGGTTAAGTCTCCGCACTTCCACTGCAGGGGGGCGTGGGTTCGATCCTCAGTCAGGAAACTAAGATCCCAAATGCCACGCTGCCAAAAAACAAAAAACAAAAAAAGAATGTCTTTGGGAAATGAACTTTGAGCTGGGACCTGAGGGGTAGTAATTACTATGTGGGCAGACATTGCTTGTTGCCCACAACATCCAGGCTCCCTTTCTTTGTTAGTTTTAGAACTCAAATCTTATCCTGGGTATCAGCCCTCCTTACAGATAGGGATGGACAATGGAATTACGCAAAATGTTGAGTGGAGCTTCCAATCTCCATGCATCACTCCAAAGGGGATGACTCAGCTGGAAGGGAGGGTGATTTGACCTTTGTCTTTACCCTTCCTCTTATCTGGAAGGTAGAGGTGATGGCTGACATTTCAGTAGCCAGATGACCTCAAGGATGAAAACTCTGCACTAAACATTGGGAAAGGCAATCTTGTACATGCATTGTTTCAACCCAAGCTTGACCATGTAAGAATGGGCCTTGGGCTTGGAACACTTCCTAACCTAGAGATAAAGAACCCACATGGGCCTGTGGTGGACTTATCACCTTATGTGGGAATATTTTTGTCTCAGGCTCCGTGTGTATTCCTTTGTTTTACTGGAGCATGTGTGTCAACGGCCCTCAGGCATGTCACTAGCTTTCAGAATTTCAGACTCTACTGAAATTCTGAGTCTGGAATTCTGACTCTACTCCCACATCTGTTCATCAAAAAGATGAAAGGGAGAAAACAAGCCACAAACTGGAGGGGGCATATTTACAACAAATTTAACTGGCAAAGAATACTGTCCAATATATATAAAGAACTATAAACCAATTTTAAGAGACAAACTACCAAATGATAAATGGGTAAAAGGCACTAGCATTTCACAGAAGAGGAAATGGAAATTGTGAATAAATCTATGTAAAGATGCTCACCTCATTTGAAATTAAAATCACAATGAGATACTACTTCACATGCATCCAATTAGATTGGCAAAAAAATCTAGCAAAATCAAGGGATGAGAAGAATGTGGTAAAATTAGGACTCTTATACACTGCTGGCAAAAGGAAAACAATTTGATATTGTCTCACAAATTTAAGCATTTATACCCTACCTCCCAGCAATTCTACCCCTACTTTTCTTTCTAAAGGAATTTTTGAATTCGTCATTCAGGAGACATGTTTAAATTTTTTTGCACAGCACCATTGTTTGTAATAGATGCTAGAAGCAAGCCAAATGTCGACTGATGGGAGGATGAAAAATACATTCTGGTAGTCACATGCTAATTACATATTAAGGAAAGTGATCCAACTGTACATACACAGAGCAATATGGATGAATCTTAGAAATACAATATTAAGGCAATAACATCACAGAAAGCTATATCTAGTATAAATACCCTTTTATAAAGCTCAGAAACAAGATGAGGAAGAAGTGCCACAATAACTTCAATGGAATTGGAAATTTCTAGTCTGAGGTTAAGTATTGGGTTCACAGGTGTCTGATTTATTGCTATGCTTTATAGGTGGCATATACATTATAATTATTCTTCTGATGTATGAAATGATTCATTTAAAATAATTTCTAACCATAAAAAAAAAAAAACCAACTATTTGTGCCTCTGGCCTCTTTCAGCTACCTTCCTGTTTGTCTCCTTTGGTGGCTGTTAAACGTCTCATCTAGAAGTACTGGTGGTGGACATCTCTCGCGTTTGCTGGTTTCCCAGCACCTCTTACCCACTCCTCTTCTGTTTAGGGAATGACCCACCTCGGGAACCCCTCTCCCTCAGGAGCAGCCCGATGCCTGGCTCTCCCAGCATGGGGGCTGGCACATACCTAGCTCTGCCAGTCAGTCAGTGGCACCCTCAGCAGATTCGAATTCAGAGGTGAGAAACCTGAGGAGGGAGGCTCCCGTGGCATCAGAGTTGCTGGTGGTTTGGAAGCAGAGGCACCTGATGTTCGGAGGTAGCAGTGGCTCCAAGATGGAATTCATGGTGCAGGGGTGCCAGGAGTATCAACCGTGGCGGTGGGGCCTGAGTGGGGAAGATGGGGCAGTTGTCTCGTCCGATCAGGCCCGTGGCAGGTCTAGGGCATTGTTTCTAGAAGCTCTGCCCCTCGGGTCTTTTCTTCAGCCCTCAAGCCTCCCTTTCAATAAACTCCTCTGCTGAATCAGCCAGGGTTGCTTCTGTTGCCTGCGTGGAACCACCACCAGTGCTATTTTTCTCCTGTAACTTCTTTCTGATAGATCTCACTCCCGATATTTTATGTTCCATAAACCAACATGTTCTTGGCCCTAGGAATACAAAAAATAAAATTAGATAGATAGATAGATGACAAATAAATAGTGGATGGATAGATAAATAGATAAACAGATGTAGACAGACAGATAGATAGATAGATAGATAGATAGAGTTCACACCGTCAAGGAGTGCAAAGTCTTGTCAGGAAGGGGGTATTAAACACCAGTGGTTGGTTATCACAACATCCATTCCCATCCCCCACCCCTCTTCTCTGCTTCTGCTATAGAAAATGGGAAAGATCCAGCAATTCCACTTCTGGGTATATATCAGGAGGGAATGAAATCATTGTGTTGAAGAGATACCTCCATATTCATTGCAGCATTATTTATAATAGCCAAGGCACGGAAACAACCTAAGTGTCCATCAACAGATAAACGGATAAAGAAGATGTGAATTTTATGTATATATAAATATGTATATATAAATGTGTATATATATATATATTCAGTCATAAAAAAGGAATCCTGACATTTGCAACAACATGGATGGACTTTGAAGGCTTATGCTAAGTGAAATAAGTCAGAGAACAACATGTAATGTATGATGATCTCATATGTCTTTAAAAAAAAACCCCACTAAACTCATAGAAAAAGAGATCAGATTTGTGGTTACCAGAGTAGGGGATGAAGGGTGGGGGAATTGGATGAAGATCATCAAAAGGTACAATACAAACTTCCATTTATAAGACGTGGGGATGTAATGCACAAAGTGACTATAGTTAACACTGTGTGGTATATTTGAAAGTCGCTAAGAGAATAAATCCTAAAAGTTCGTATCAGAAGGATAAAACCTTTTTCTTTCTTTTTCTTTTTTTGTATCTCTACAAGATGATGGATGTTAACTGAGCTTATTGTGGTAATTATTTCACAATACATGTAAGTCAATTCATTAGTTGGTATACCTTAAACTTATATGGTGCTGTATGTCATTTATATCTCAATAAAACTGAAAGAAAAAATAAAGAAGCTGGGAAAAATAAATACTTCCCATCTCTTGCATCTTGGAGTAGCCATGTGACACAGTACCGGCCAATGACAAGTAAGTGGAAGTCCACTTTGGGGGCTCCTGGGAAAGTTTTTGCTCTTCAGACAAAAGACAGATGTGGCTGGTGCCACTCTTCCGGCTTCCTGTTGCCCTGAGTGTGGATACAATGCCTGAACCCACATGCAACCATGAACATAAGCTAAGCAAAGAGCAAGAACAGTAGAGGCATCAGTAAGCAGCTAGACTAACACCTGGAAAAATCTCTCTCTGGTCTTGTTGTTAGATGAGAAAAACAAACTATTTGTTTATGCCACTGTTAGTCAAATATTCTGCTGCTTGCAGCTGAAAGCATTCCTAATTTAAACAGAGCAAAATTGCAAACAAGGAGTGGTAAGTGTTGTCATAGAGGTGTGAATGGAAGTCTCTTTCTTGACAAATACAATGGAATATCCTCTATTTATTGTACTAGCTAGCTTGAAACCAGGGTCAGGGAATTAAATACATATCTTGAGCAAAACTTTGTGATGTTATCTATGTGTATTAGTTAGAATTCAAGGTCAGCTGCTCTAACAAAGGTCAAAATAACAGTGGCCTAAAGAAAGTCACAGTCAGGATGTTAATAATCCAGAAATGATTCACTGGCCACGTGCTGTTGGTGACCCAGCTCCCCCATGTCTTATGGTTTAAAATAATGCTGCTCTGTCTCCTACCATTGTGGCTGCATTCCAGTGAGAGAGAAGGGAAGAAGGGGGAGAAGTAGGTTCACCATTCCATTTTATAGAAATCTTAAGGCTTTTTTTCCTCAAAGAACTACTCTTTTGGTTTTCCTCCTGCCCCACTGGTTGATACATTTCATTCTCTGTGCTGGTTCTTTTTCTTTGTTCCAACATCTTTGTGTTGCAGGAAGCTGCAGCTTAGTCTTTGGCCCTTTACTTTTTTTTTCTTAGCTGCATTCTTTCTTTTCATGGACCCATGGCTTTAGGTACCATCTTCATACCAATGACTGCCAAATTTATACCTCCAGCCCAGAACATTCTCCTGAACTCCAGACTCATCGATCATGCTACTGCCTCCACCTCTCCACCTGGAGGTCTAATGGATGTCTCACACCCCTGACCAGTCTCTGCAACTCTGCTCTACCCACAGACTTTCTAGCTGATGGCACCTTCCTTACAGCTGCTCAGGCCAAAACTTAGAGTCATCTTTGACTCTTCTTTCTCTCACATCCAACCACCCAACCTCCAGTCCATGGAAAAGTTCTAATGGCTCTCTAAAAATACACCCAGAGTCTGACAACGTCTCAACACCTCCACTTAGCGCCCTAGTCTGAGCCACTGTCAACTCTTCCCTACATTATTGCAATAGCCTAACTGGTCTCATTGTTTCCACCTTGCTCCCTGCAGGCTGTTCTTAACCCAGAGACCAGAGTAATCCTCCCAGGGCTACCACTGCACTCAGAATAAAAGCCCTTAATGTGGCCCGTGGCTCCCACATGGTCAGCTTTCGCTGTCCCCATCCATCCATGAGCTCATCTTCTGCTCTCCCTCTCACTCGCTCCACTCCTGCCACACTGGCTTCCTCGTATGCTCCAGCCTCAGGGCCTTTGCAATGGCTGTTCTCTAGGCCAGGAAATCTTTTCCCCCTGATATCCACAGAGCTCATCCCCTCACTCAGTTCCTTCAAGGCTGCGCTCAGGTAATTTTCTCAATGAGACCTACTTGACCACCCTATGGAACAGTACAACACATCCGCTCCCTCACTGCTCTCAAGCCCCTTACCCTGCCCCACCTTTGCTTTTCTCTATACCACTTACCTTCTAACATGCTATATAATTTAGCTATTCATTCCATTTATTGTTTGATGCCTCCCACTAGAATATAAGCTCCACAGAAGCAAGGATCGTTATCTCTTTTATACACTGATGGATTCCCAAATGCCTAGAACATTGGCTGGTACTTAGGAGATGCTCTACAATTATTTTTAAATGAGTGTAGGCATGAGGAAGGGCCATGCTTTGGAAGTTACACATTCACATTTCACTTCCACTCCCTCCCATTAGCTGGAAGCTCGTCACACAACCACCCTACCAGCAAAAGAGACTGGAAAATATAGTTTTATTTTGATGGTGATGTGCCTGACTAAAGCTGTCAATACTAGAGAAAAAGGGGGAGAACAATACTAGGGGACAACTCACAGACTCTACCATGGTGTGGAGGTTACCTCTATCTTCAGTGACTGAGAGTGATGAACATTCTTTGGTTATGATTTGGGGAAAAAAAGTATAAAATGATTTCAAGCAAGTTAAGATGTTATTCTATGGTTAATACGTGTGGCAACTCCCTTAATTTGAACATAGCAAGCGATAAACAATTTTTATCACTAGAAACTGTTCCTTCCTTCCCTCTCAAATGTTGATATTTTAAACAAATCAGCTAGAAGCAGTGTTGAATTATTAGTCCGCCCAGCACCCTGGAAGTGCTGAATAACTGTTACTCATGAATGTTGATAAGATGAATCTCTTCTTGCCTCTCCCCAACCACTCCCTACTTTTCCTCCTTCTAGGGTTCTTGCATCTCCTGACAGAGGGCGTCTTCCACAGGCTCTGTCCTTTCGCTTTGCTTGTTCAGTTCTGTGATGGCTCCTTTAGGGAAATCGCCAGACTCCTGCTGTTCAGCTCACCCCGGGAGCATCCGCATCATCATCTGAAGCTCCCACTGGACTTTTTTCCATCTGTTTTCCCCTCCGGTGTCCCACTGTTACTTGAGAGTCAGCATTTATAATTAAACTCCCCATCACCTTCACAGCTTCTTTCTTCCTAAGCAAGTGGGAAGTGTTAGGGCCCTAAACAGGCTAGGGGTGTATGTTTTGCCAGTTTCATAAGCTGTATCTAGCTGATTCTGTGGTCCAGTTCCCAAATGGAGTCATCTGGCGAGTTCCATCAAAAACTCATGCCTCCATCTCTTCAATAAGTGCTGCTGGGAAAACTGGACAGCTACATATAAAAGAATGAAATTAGAACACTCTCTAACACCATACACAAAAATAAACTCAAAATGGATTAAAGACCTAAATGTAAGACAAGACACTATAAAACTCTTAGAGGAAAACAGGCAGAACACTCTTTTTTTTTTTTTTTTTTTGCGGTACACGGGCCTCCCAATGCCATGGCCTCTCCCGTTGCGGAGCACAGGCTCCGGACGCACAGGCTCAGGGGCCATGGCTCACAGGCCCAGCCGCTCTGCAGCATGTGGGATCTTCCCGGACTGGGGCACAAACTCGTGTCCCCTGCACCGGCAGGCGGCCTCTCAACTACTGCGCCACCAGGGAAGCCCCAGAACACTCTTTGACATAAATCACAGCAAGATCTTTTTTGACCCACCTCCTAGAGCAATGGAAATAAAAACAAAAATAAATAAATGGGACCTAATGAAACTTAAAAACTTTTGCATAGCAAAGGAAACTATAAACAAGATGAAAAGACAACCCTCAGAATGGGAGAAAATATTTGCAAACAAATCAAAGGACAAAGGATTAATCTCCAAAATATATAAACAGCTCATGCAGCTCAATATTAAAAAAACAACCCAATCCAAAAATGGGCAGAAGACCTAAAGAGACATTTCTCCAAAGAAGACATACAGATGGCCAAGAGGCACATGAAAAGCTGCTCAACATCACTAATTATTAGAGAAATGCAAATCAAAACTACAATGAGGTATTACCTCACACCAGTTAGAATGGGCATCCTCAGAAAATCTACAAACAACAAATGCTGGAGAGGGTGTGGAGAAAAAGGAACTCTCTTGCCCTGTTGGTGGGAATGTAATTGATACAGCCACTATGGAGAACAGTATGGAGGTTCCTTAAAAAACTAAAAATAGAATTACCATATGACCCAGCAATCCCACTACTGGGCATATACCCTGAGAAAACCATAATTCAAAAAGAGTCATGTACCACAGTGTTCATTGCAGCTCTATTTACAATAGCCAGGACATGGAAGCAGCCTAAATGCCCATCGACAGACAAATGGATAAAGAAGATGTGGTACATATATACAATGGAATATTACTCAGCCATAGAAAGGAACGAAATTGGGTCATTTGTAGAGACGTGGATGGACCTAGAGACTGTCATACAGAGTGAAGTAAGTCAGAAAGAGAAAAACAAATATCGTATATTAACGCATATATGTGGAATCTAGAAATATGGTACAGATGAACTGGTTTGCTAGGCAGAAATAGAGACACAGATGCAGAGAACAAACATATGGACACCAAAGGGGGAAAGCAGGGTGGCGGGATGAATTGGGAGATTGGGATTGACATGTATACACTAATATGTATAAAATAGATAACTAATAAGAACCTGTTGTATAAAAAATAAATAAGGAAAAAACAAACAAAGAAGCAAGAACTCATGTCTCCAGGCAGCTTACCTGCTATTAAAAGATAATTTTCCAAAAAAGTTAAAATCAAGACTCATACAGATATAAAAATGAACACATGTTAAAGATTTTCTTTAGCTCATGGAGAAAACAATTGTTATCACTGGTTCAAAAGAGAATTCTGAGAACTGATACATTTATAGATCAGGAATATTGAAATGATTGTGCAAATGGAGACAAGACTGGTCCCCCCTCCCTGCCACACACACACACACACACACACACACACACACACACACACACTTCTACTAGACAGGATATAATCTACATATCTACAGACAAGACTTGTGTTGCAATGTACAACAATTTACAGAGTTGTGAAAGAATTTCGTAGAATCTGAATCAGTTTACCCACAGGAGTCATCTCAAATCTCTCTGGACAGTACATAGTTTTCCACCAAACCACATCTCTCCCTATACTGCTTGGTCTTCATCCTTAACTCCAACCTCTATTAACTGTACTAAAACATAGATTTTACCTCTCCCAGCTTCTACAAAAAACATTGTTGATTCCATGTTGACTCCCATATCAATAATAAACTCTTCTAGCCTTTCAAAATCCTCTTTAATCCAGCATCACTGTCTTTTATAACCTTTTCATCCAGGCAAGACTGATCCCTACACCGTAAGCCAAACCAACTGCCTCCCACACACTCCTCTATATCCTGATGTCCTCCTCAACCATCTATATCCTTTACACTCTACTGGCTCCTTTCAAGCTTTTTCTGTTTTTTGTTTTGTTTTGTTTTTCGGTATGTGGGCCTCTCACTGTTGTGGCCTCTCCCGTTGAGGAGCACAGGCTCCGGACGCGCAGCCTCAGCAGCCATGGCTCACGGGCCCAGCCGCTCCACGGCATGTGAGATCTTCCCGGACCGGGGCACGAACCCATGTCCCCTGCATCGGCAGGCAGACTCTCAACCACTGCGCCACCAGGGAAGCCCAAGCTTTTTCTGTTTTTGTTTTTATTATTTGAAGGCCACAATCGGGAACTATTCTGTTCTTTAATTAACCCTGCCGCATCCAGTAGACCCTGATCATGCATTCATTCAAATATTTTATGAACACCTCGTATATGTGGCAGTCACAGTCTAAACTCTAGATCTAGGCACTGGGAGCTCAGAGATGAGAGCCGTGGCTCCCAAGATGCCTAGGGGAACCAGGGAGAATACAGGGGATCAGCACTTTGAGACAGGCTGCTTTGGGAGCAAAGGGAGGGCACATAACCCAGATGTGAAATGTCAGTGAAGGTTTCCTGGAGGACATGGCACCAAAGTCTCAGTCAAGCAAAGAAGGGGACAGAAAGAACTGAAGCATATGCACTTATAACTGTATGAAACTGTCTATTTTTTATCTCTTTACAGTCATGATATATCCTACCTCTACTAGATAATAAAGTCTTTGAGGCCAGGGACCCTTTTAAATTCTGTTGCACTCCATGGTTTCTAACAGAAAAACATACTAAACACTTTGTAAACTCAGGGTTTGATGGATGGCTAAATCTTGCATCCCAAAGTGGTCAAAAATATTGTTCAGTAAGGACAAAAGTTATTTGCGGGCTTTGACATTTATTTCTCCTTTATTCTATTTAGGCATGTGAAAATGTAAATGGTGTGGTCCTTGAAGCAAAGCGAAAAGTAAATGAGGCTATGGCAGAAAGCACATTCTCCCTGGCAGGAGCAGCAAGTAAATAAAATGAAGGGAACAGAATTTGCTAAAAGGAGATAGTCACAAATGTAACCGATGGCTCTGCAGCACTGTCACCTCTGAAGCTCACACAGCCCTCCTCCTCACCACTCCCACAGAAGGTTGGGGGACACGTTTTAGCAAGTTTCTGGTTATGGAAACTGTAGCATGAGTTCGTTGGAACGAGAAAACAGCTATAACGTGAATACAAAATTTCTCTTAAATGAACATAGGTGAATTTTGTTGAGTTTATGATGCAATTCCTCTTCAACTATCTAAAGGAAGTCAAAGAGGACCTACCACCCCCAACTAGCCCAACCTTCAAGAATGGACAGTCAAATCTCTGCTGCGTCCAGCCTTTGCTCAGTGAAACAGACATTCTCTCCTTCCCGCGACTGAGACCAGGACTTGACTCACTTCAGTTGGGGGACCCCGCCTACCCCGCGCCCCTAGCTAAAATCAAAGATCCAGCTAAAATTGGGTTCAGACACTGGTGTAACATTAAGGACGGCTTTCGTATCCCTCTTTGTACTTCATCGTGTTCTCCAAGTTCCATTCAACCATGTATCTTTTTACAATAAAAAATGTAAGACCCCTTTAAAAAATATATTAAAACACTGAGCGCTATTCGCAAAGCTTCTCTTTTCAAAAAACAGTATTTGGGCTAACTGCCTTACCATGCTGAACCCTTGGACCAGATGCAAGTTCAAGAAAAGGAAAGTAATAAAAATTACTCAGCAGGAGGGTCTTCTCTTCCCAGCTAGAGCTCTGCTGTAAGGCTGCTTCTCCCCTTTCTCCCCGGTGCCCCGCCTCCAACCCCGCCCCTCGCGGTACAGCATAACAGCGACTCCGCCCCTCTCTAGAGCGTTTCTCCAAGAGCCCCGCCTCTTCGTCTCAGTCCGCACTTGCACGCCCTGAGCGCCCGCCACAGTCTCGCGTCTATCCCAGTACCGCCCAGTCGGCCCGCCCCGCCCCTTGGGCGCACGCATGCTCGTCCGCGCCCGAGCCCTACCGCGCCCGCGCTGGCCCTCACCCGACAGCCCCGGCCCCCGACGCCCTCCCGCCACGCCCCTGGCGCACGCCCGGCACGCCCCCTGGCACCTTCCCCGCCCCCTAGGCGCGCGCCCTCCGCCCACCTACCCCCCCTTACCCACCCCCAACCCGGAAGGCTGGGCTCCCAGGCGCGCACTCGCCCTCCTTGCGCCACGTGCTCGGTGGAGGGCGGTGCGGGGGGGCCGAGCCGAAAAGATGTTCTTGCTGCCTCTTCCGGCTGCCGCGAGACTCGCCGTCCGACATCTGAGCGTGAAGCATTTCTGGGGACCCGGTCCAGCCGCCGCAGACATGACGAAGGTGAGAGGCCGCGGCTCGCTCCGGGGCCGCCGCGAGTCTTGCCCGCGGGCCACGGGGACTTCGGGTCAGGTCAGGGCCGCGTTGTTCCGGGCTTCTGAGCCGAGTTACAGACATTGGCTAGAAAGAAACGTTTCGTGTCTTTGCGGAGCTCGGCGTTGGCAGCGGGCTGCGCGGGGCTGCAGACCCCCCCCCCCCCAGTATTCTCCAGCCGGCTAGTGCCGAGGATGCGCTCTTCTTTCTCTTGCTTGAAAGTGCTAAGACCCGAACTCTGCGCGCGAGGGAATGATAGCCGTAGCTCCCGTTTCCTGAGCTCCCACTCTGTGCCGTGCCCGTATTTCATTATTTTGTTTAGTCCTCGCAGTAACCCAGGGAAGGACGGCGCCAGGATTGTTCCCACCTTAGCTAGGAGGATGCCCAAGTTTGGTGAGGTGAAATGCCCTCTAGGGTCCCAGAGTCGGCCAATCACTGGCCCCGGCTTCCACACCAAGACCTCCCTCCCCCGCTGAAGTTAAAGGCCAGGAAGACACAGGCTCTCAGGGAGTAAACTGACTAGAAGGGTTTCTAGAGAAAAATGTCTCTCTAGGGAAAAGGGCTTTGCAGGGAGACCCATCTGTTCGTGAGATTAGAAGTGTCCTGCAGAAGAGGCGCCTCCTCCATCTAACTGAGCTCCAAAACATTGTGAAGAGGGTCACTGTTCGGTCGCGGGGGATCTGGAAAAGGGGAACGGCTTGGCGGAAGGAGCACATGTGTGGGAGTAACGCTTGAGGACCAGAAAGACTGTGCCTGGCTAGGAGTGTTCTAGATGGGGCTTGAGCTCAGACCTCTCCCTGAATCACAGATGGCCGAGGGACCAGAAGCTTGTCCCCTAGTCTGTTCAACACTATGGAAATGGATCCTACTCAGGTAACATCCGTGTTCTGTCTGATCAGTTCCCTACTTGGTTCCCTGGAATCCCAGACAGTGGGCAGTCTGGGTAAGTTAGAACCTGGGAAGGTTACCAACCCCGAGGAAGCCTATTTTTCTTTGATGGAAAGGACAGGACATGATTTGGTCTAAGTACCAGTGTGATTCTGTAGAAAGGACAGAGGACCTGAGGGAAGGCATCCGGATTCTTGACCAGTTCTGTTGCACACGGGCTACTATGTCAAACCAGGTTTCAGTTTCCTTATCTATCAGATGCGAAGAAGACTACTTTTCTTTCAACCTCACAGAGGTGCCCTAAGTCAGAACACATTTTTAAAGTCATAAATTGCTGTGCAAAGGCAAATAGTGATTCCTAGGTTTACTTCCTTATTTCACATGTTTGGGGCCTGGAGCTTAAGGAGATGAAAGGATAAGCCGCTAAGTGCTGGACAGAATGCTCTGGCCCGACCCTCCCGGTGAAGGTGCATCCTTTTCCTTTCTTCCAGCCTATGAGTTGGCCAGAGTACGTGTTAGTATTGGCAAGTACAGCCATTGACTTTATTGGAATGAGTATTGCAGATTTGCATTTGAAGCTTGTAGGGAAGGAAGAACTTACTTCTACTCTCCAAGGTTCTAGGGCTGCACCTAAGAATGAAATGGACATAAAACAGATTAACAGGAGAAAGGCATACAAGTTTTATTTCATATTTTTATGTGTACATGGGAATCTTCAAAAGGGAAATGAAGACCCGAAGAAGCCTATAGGCCCGAAAGCTTATATACCTTTTTAAACAGAGATGGGGAAATTGTGGGGATGTGATAAGGCAAAGGAGCCTGGGGGCATTAAGTTGAGAGACAGGGAAATATATGGGGGAAACAAAGGGAGGATAAGGGTTATTTTAGTAGGTTTGTTGGGTGTTGACTCCCAGCCTATGGTGATAAGAATGTTCTCTTCCTGGTACAGGGAGAGAAGCGTTCTCATGGGAAATTTTATGACCAGCTTTTAGATAGGAAGGGGGGGGGTGGGTGGTCAGAGAGCCCTTCCTGCATCTGCTTTTTCTCAGCTGCCTGCACCTCAAAGTAATCAATATGCCAGAGTGGCATATTTTGGGGTGGCATGTTCTGAACCCTTTCCAGATCTGACTTCATTACAATGGAATTGTTTTCTTAAAGCACCTTTCTGCTCTTCTTTATTTGAAAGTGAAGGAAGCCCTCAATGTTGTGAAAGCTCTTGGGAGGGACCATCAAGACCAGGACAGGTAGTAATTGCGCTCTTGCATCGGCAGGAGTTTGAAACATTTAGGCAGTATGTGATTGTAGCTGACTGCCCAGCACCTGCTGCTGTTTTGGACTTGTTCTTCTGTCCTTGAGGGGGACACGGTTTTGTTGAAATGATTAGCCCTTTCTGGAATTTGGGAACCCTTGAGTCCCTCTCAGGGATCTACTCTAATTGTATTCACCTTTTCTCTTGTTTTCAGGGCCTTGTTTTAGGAGTCTATAGCAAAGAAAAAGAAGATGATGTGCCCCAGTTTACAAGCGCAGGAGAGAATTTTAATAAATTGGTGTCTGGAAAGCTGAGAGAAATCTTGAACATGTAAGTATTCATCTGTGGATTCCAGTTTTTAAAATGCCCTGAAAGTGAAAGAGAATATCTTTTCTGTGCTTTATTATTAGTGGATGAAAATGCATGGAAATACACTGGCTGGGATCTTCTCAGTGGAAGTATGTGTCTGTGGAATGCACATTGGTACTTCAGGTTCAGTATTGGGTGGGTCCACAGTTCTGGGAAGTCAGGCCACTTCAACCAAACCACAGACTTCTGTGAGAGGCTGACCCAGAAGGATCTGGAAAGTACCATATTTCCTCAGCCCACCCTCCTGGCTCCGGTTTGTTTCTCCCCACCCCCTTCCCACCTTCCATCTCTCTACCTCTTTAACTCCCCTTCACTTGTGGGGAACAGCCTGGGCTGGTTCAGAATAGGCTGAGGAGGCTGCAAGCGTTGAGTTTCAAGGGCTTCTCAGATCTTAAATGACATGTGAATCGCCTGGGGGTGTAGTTAGAATGCACATTCCAGTTCAGTAAATCTGGGTGGGGCCTGAGATTCTAACCACTCTTGGATTAGCCAGGGTCTGGGGAAGGTAGGGAAGCATTGGGGTTTCCAAGTCCTTCTGAGCTGCCGGCCACATTTAACAGACACAGAGGTGACAGCATAGGCCACTGCAACTGTATATTATTTGGATTACAGATAGCCTATTAGCATCTGATAGGTGTAGTCTAATAATTAGAGTAATTGTCTAATTATTGAATGACAGAATTTGCATCACCTGTCAATTTATACCAGTCCTTCACCAGTAGGCAGCTCTTTCAGCTGCCTTGATTAGTTCATTATAACCCCAAAGCTAACCTGTACGAGTACAGAACAGCCTGGCCTTCCTGACTGCGAGGTACCAGGGCATCCGGTCCTCCGGCTGTAATTGTGCGTTGCCACCTGCTTTGTTTTTAAATTGCCCGGTATCCCATCTGTAGATAAATCACAAAAAACCTGCAGGTTGAACACACTGCCGTCAAGTCAGCCACTTAGGTTGGTGTCTTGCGTCTTTTATGAGGTTTAAGATTGAGGTCAGCCTCCATCCAGTGCTCAGCTCTCCCCTCCATTACCCATCCACGGCATCGCTTTCTGTAGTTGGCATTAAATCTAATCTGGAAGTTTTTGAGATAGAATTAGAAGTGCTGCATCTGAGAAATCTGGCCTGAGAGAGTTCTGTATTTGATAAAAACATAAGTGTAGCAAATTTGCAGAAGCATCAGAGCATACTGTAATAATGCTAAAGGTTTGTTTATGTCACTTTTTAATGGAGCAGAGCAAACTATAATTTTTAAAACAACTGTTTCTTCTTGTTGCAGATCTGGACCACCCCTGAAGGCAGGCAAAACCCGAACCTTTTATGGTCTGCATGAGGTATGAGGTGAAAATAAGGTTTATGTGGCAAACCCTGAGTTAGCACCTGTATGTGCCAAGTACTGTGGCTGACCAGTCAGGCAGAAAATTTTGTATCGGATTATGTGTTCGTTTTATCCCAGGAATAAGCCGCAAGTATTGGTTAACATTGTAAAGAGGCGAGTTGTTGTCAAAAAGTACTGCATCTCTTGTATTCCTCAGTCTGCAGGCTTTCTTGGTTCAGTGGCCCTGTCTTACACAGCAGAGTTATTTGCAGGATTATCCTCGCTCTCCCTTTGCAACACACAGTTACAAAATTTAACCAAGCTAACAGGGCTTACAAAAATAAAGCAAGCAAACTTCGTGGTTTTGTCCCGTGCAGCGCTTTAGGGGGTTGTGTGCAAGCTCCTGTGCCATTTCGTGCTGGAAGTGGATGCTTTAAAGACATAAAGCAGCTGATTTCATGTATCTTTTGGAACAGGACTTCCCCAGCGTGGTGGTGGTTGGCCTCGGCAAAAGGACGGCCGGAGTCGACGAACAGGAAAACTGGCACGGAGGCAAGGAGAACATCAGGGCCGCTGCAGCAGGTTCTTTAACTTTTGAATTTTAATGTTGGTAAAGATTCCTAAGGATCACTCGGTCAGATTATGTCTCCCCTCTTTCCATCACCATCCCCTCACGTTCACACGAATAACTCTGAACAGATATTCAGTTTCCCTTACCTAACATGCTTGGCTTTACTTTAGATACAGAAGGTTAGCTTGTGGAATTTTATTTTTATATTTCTTTAGCTTGTGTCTGGGGGTTTCAGGACCACTCGTTCCCTCTTGCAGTATCGGCCTTAGAGCTCTGTTTTGCCAGAAAGTCCTGGTGGGTGATTTTTTTCCTTTTTTGGAATGCAGCCCTCATGTTGCCCAAATTTTATTTTATTTTATTATTTTTATTTATTTATTTATTTTTAATTTATTTTTGGCTGTGTTGGGTCTTCGTTGCTGCGCACAGGCTTTCTCTAGTTGTGGCGAGCAGGGGCTACTCTTCGTTGTGGTGCGCGGCTTCTCACTGCGCTGGCTTCTCTTGTTGTGGAGCATGGGCTCTAGGGCACGCGGGCTTCAGTAGTTGTAGCTCGCGGGCTGTAGAGCGCAGGCTCAGTAGTGGTGGCGCACGGGCTTAGTTGCTCCGCGGCATGTGGGATCTTCCCGGGCCAGGGCTGGAACCCATGTCCCCTGCATTGGCAGGCAGATTCTTAACCACTGTGCCACCAGGGAAGTCCGTTGCTCAAATTTTAAATCACGTGGAGTCATCATATTTACAAATCAGAGAAAATGGATGCCAAGGGCAAGATGCTTGTATCACTAGTTACCAAAGGTGCAAGCCTGTCCCAGTTTCGTCACGTGGACAGTTCAAAAGTTGAGGTAGGTGCCATTGGGTCTCTTCAGAGCTGAGCGGCAGGACAAGGCGGTCACCACGGAGACTGTGGTTAAAGATGCTTTGAAACCATTGCTGAGGTGGTGATAATTAGCTTGATTGATCTTTGACCCCGTGTATATCATATTTGCTTGTTAAATGTACTTTCAAAGTTCATGTTTGGAGATTATTTCATAACTTTTATTAGGGAGATTTTGCTGACCTGATCTTAAAAAATGCTGTATTAATAATGGACTTTGCTCAGTTCCTTGGGTGTAATTTCAGTGTTATCACTTCTATGTCATTTTTTTTTTTTTTTTTTTTTTTTTTTTTGCGGTATGCGGGCCTCTCCCATTGTGGAGCACAGGCTCCGGATGCGCAGGCTCAGCGGCTATGGCTCACGGGGCCCAGCCGCTCCACGGCATGTGGGATCTTCCCGGACCGGGGCACGAACCCGTGTCCCCTGCATCGGCAGGCGGACTCTCAACCACTGTGCCCCTAGGGAAGCCCTTCTATGTCATTTTTAATGTGGCAAGCTCCCGGCGATTGGGACGCTTCATCAGGAAACCCTAGTGTTTCAGAAGTGATACTAGTGATAGCAGCCACTTCTTGAGGGCCCGCTTTGTGAGGTGCTAGACTAGTCATTTTATCCATCAGTCTGTCCTCCCACCCTCTGTGAGGTGTGTGCTCGTCCTCACTCTACAGAAGGGGAAGTGGAGGCTCAGAAAAGTCAAGTGTCAGGGCCAGGATTTGAACTCCAGTTCTGATGTTTTCTCAGGACCCCACCCCAGGCCTCTGCCTTCTGCCCTCAGAGGTGTCCCTGACTGACTCCGGTTTTCTGGTTCCTCTGTCCCTGTGAAGCGGGGTGCAGACAGGTTCAGGACCTGGAGATCTCGTCCGTGGAGGTGGACCCCTGCGGAGACGCCCAGGCGGCTGCGGAAGGAGCGATGCTTGGGCTCTATGAGTATGACGACCTGAAGCAGAAAAAGAAGGTGGCCGTGTCAGTGAAGCTCCATGGAAGGTGATGGAACAAAACCAGGACCAGGCCCATTCCCTGCGTGCTGATGGCAGGGCCTTTTGGACATGAGCTACCTGCCTTTTAGCATTGGGCACTGCCGTGCAGCTTGTCTGTGGCTCTCCCGTGGCCTTAGCCATTTTAGGAGTTTGGTGACTGTGCCTCCATTCTGCTCCTGGCTTTTGTCCTGTGTGTGTTTCCCCCCTGACTCTCTAGACCCCTCCGTGCTTGCTGGTTCCTAGGAAACCATACCTGGTTGGCTCCCTGAGGAGGGAGGGAACAAGATGACAGACGGGTCCCAGCAGGTTTTGATGCAGATCATTTCCATCTACCCAATGCCTGCGGGCCCTGTACTAAACGCCAGAGATACGCAGACACAGGGATCCGGCCCTTGCTCTCCTAGTCTAGTGGGGAGACTCATCTTTGAGCAGATTTATTGAGCACCAGCTACACTCCAGCCCTATTCTGTGTTCAGGAGCAGTGTGGGACCCTCAGGAGACGGTGCTGGGAGGACAGCGGGGGTCCCTCCCGGTGGTTGGCAGCTGTGATGTAGTGGGTAAGAATGAGGGCCCTGCGACCAGTCAGCCTGGCTTTGAATCTGCCTCCCACTTCCTGGCTGGGTGACCTCAGTGAAGTGACTGAAGTCTCTCTCTGCTTCATTTTCCTCATTGGTTGAGTAGAGTTGTGGCTCGGATTTCATGGGGCTTTTACAATCGATTGCAAGACAAAACCCATCAAGGGTGTGTCCCATGGTGAACTCCGTAAGTGATGAGTGTTGTCCTGCCTGTCCATGCGCCGTGGCAGTTCCTGTCGTGCAGGAGAAGAGCCAGGGTCGTGGAGAGCTCACCCACGTCCTTTGTCTTCTGAAGCCGGCCCTGCCCTCTGGTGGGTTGGAGTTCAGGGTCCCGACCCAGGCAGGGAGAAGGCAGGAGGCCTTCCGTTCCCCGGCAGGACTGAGCAAGGGGAGCTTGCTCTGTAGTCACACCCTGGAGGAGTGTAAAAGAGGCCTTTCTGTGGAAGCCTCTGCCGTCAGATTTGGGGGGTAGATTGAGGGCTCCAGAGGTCCCTCAGGCCAACAGGTGAGGTGAGGATTCTAGGTTTCCTCTAGCTCAGCTCTGGGGGGGGGGGTCGTGTTTTCCAACACTTCATAAACCATAACAGCTGCCCCCCTGGATCAGATCCCAAAGAATAAATCCGGGTCCCCGTGTGCATCACGTTTCACTGGTCGTCTTCGGCAGGAGCCCTCCTAGCTGGGCTGTGGGGAGTGTTCCGCAGAGGCTGTCTGACGATGACCTTGTGCTTGCTTTTGCCAGTGGGGATCAGGAGGCCTGGCAAAGGGGAGTCCTCTTCGCTTCTGGGCAGAACCTGGCGCGCCACCTGATGGAGACGCCTGCCAATGAGATGACGCCAACCAAATTTGCGGAAATTATCGAGAAGAATCTCAGAAGTGCTAGTAGTAAAACAGAGGTCCACATCAGGTAATTCAGGATTCTGTCATAGACTCTTATGGCTAGAGGCAGACGGAGCCTCAGAGATCCTAAAATCCAGCTCTCTCGCTCTTCGGAGAATTAACTTGAGACTGGAGAGGTGAGGTCACCCACCAGCAGCCACATACAAGTGGGGGTAAGGGCTCAGTTTGAGGTCTCTCCCATCATACCTTGCTTTGCTTTTGAGAGTGTTGTGACTGCACACTGCACATGTGTGTGTGTTTTGTAGCAGCTCTATTGAAATATAATTCATGGAATGTACAATTCACTCGTGTAAAGTACGCAATTCAGTAATTTCTAGTGTATTCACAGAGTTGTGCTACCACCACCACAGCTAATTTTAGATCATGTTCATTACCCCGTAAAAGGAACCTTGTACCCATTAACAGTCACTCCTCATTTCCCCCTCCCCGTGGCCATCAGTTCATGGACATATGGGTTGTTTATACCTTTTGGACTCTGAATAATGCTGTTGTGAGCATTTGTATATAAGGTTTTATGTGGACGTATGTTTTCCTATCTCTTGGGCATGTGCCTAGGAGTTGAATTATTGGATTGAATGGTTAACTCTTAACCTTTTTGAGGAGTGTGCAGATTGTATTTTGTTTTGGTGAATCCTTTCTGTCTTTTCTCTTTTTGACGTAAGTGAAGAACAGAGCACGCCCTCCTTGGCATAGAATGAGAATCTCTACCTGGTAGATTCCGTTAGCTAGATCAAATAACCAGAACTGGTGTTCCCAGACCATCCTCAGGTTCGTTGTCAGCAGCCAGGCTGTTGGATGTAAAAGGCTGCCCCTCCAGGCTCCCCGTAACCCTTTAAGCAAACCAAGTCTGAGTATTTGGGGATTTATGATTAAAGTAAATCCACAGATATTTGCTTTACCTAAAGAATCCTTTACTATCAAAGTTGCTTCTCAAGGGCACTTCCATTTAAAAGGATTCTTCACTATTTAGTTGTGAGTAGAGTTCGCAGTTTTCAGGAAAACCCCTGTGGTCTAGATAGAGCGAAGGAAATGTATAATCTATAGAAAACGTAGTATTGGAGCTTGATAAAATTTCTGGAATGGTTGCTATCTATTCTGTAGCAATGTTTAGTCTCTACAAAGGTGTCTTGGTAAAGACTCTTCCTTGGTTTATTTAGGGAGACACCAGAGCTATGTTGTGTCAGCAGACTGTGGCTGTGTGGCCTCACATTATCGGTAAGGGCACCTCCTGTGTGCCTGGGAACTTAGCGTACAAAGGTGCGTGGCGATGGTTCTTGTCCTCAGACAACTGAGGACCTTGCAGGAAGGAATAGGCAGGGAAATGGCTGTGCAGGGGATGCTACAGGGGCAGAGAGCCAGGGAGGATTGTGGAAGAGTCGAAACGGCTTGCCAACAAAAGTGGTGCCTAAGCAGAGTCAGGGAGGTGGCTTAGAAGTGAACAGACAGGAGGGCGGGGCAGGAGTACCTATGCAGTGGCCTTGGGAAACTGCATGGCTTGCGGTGGAGCAAAGGGAAGTCGGCCAGAGATGAGGCCGGTCAGGCGGGCGGAATGTAGCCCTTAAACCGAGGCAGCTGCGTCAAACGCGCTCTAGCGTAGGTGGGTGTAAATCAAAGAAATACAGACTGTACTTCCAGAAGGGCAGGACTTTCATAAAACATCAAGTACTGGGTTTGTGAATAAAAGTGCCCACATTATATGGCCTCGCTTCTTTTGAAGCGTTTTTTTTTTAAATTGTTATACCTTCCATTTTTATATTCTTTTCCCTCTGAAGTTGGGTGGCCCTCTCTCTACAATGACCTCCTAGATTAATAGTTTCAACAAGTGTCTAGGCAGGTGCGGGAGGAGCGTTCCTTGAATGAGGTTGTTTCTGGTCTGTCTGTAGCAGGGTAGGATTTCTTCCCTGGCCTAGTTACTGTGGCCAGAAAGCAATACAAAGCCCTTTTGGGCCTCCAGCCTAGGAGGAATAGCGATGTGGCATCTGTCTTCTGGTTGGCACTAAGGACTATTCCCATTAAATTATCCCCATTGATCCCGTGTTTATTAAGTAATAACTAGTTTTCCCACTTCAATCAGACATCTCAAACTGTGAGAAATAGTGTGACAACATTAAAAACATGGACTTCCAGCAATTCTGTAAAAGCAAAGAAATAGGTAGTTCAGTCTAATCAATGGAGTATAGTTTTGTTGGTTCTTTGTTTGTTGATTGGTTGGTTGGCTATTGCTTTGTCTTTTTCAGAAGTGCCAAAAATAAATCAGTAGACTCCTCAGCTATCTTTGAGTACCCTTTATGGTCTCAGAGCCTTGCTAATTTCATCTTTAAATTAAAACTTTAGAAATACGTGAGTGGCTTGGGGAAAAAAATCAAGTAATAATTGTTTATTGACTATGCACTATTACCTGACGTTGTATTGCATACCATACATGAATTCTCTTAGTAATTCTATAGCTAATCTTTTGATGGAGGTGTCATTGATCTCATTTTATAGATGAGGAAACAGACTCAGAATCAAGTGACTCTCCCAAGAATATACAGAAAGCAGATAGGAGGTGATAATTGAAGCATTAACGTGTCTGTATTAAGAGCTTGTCTGTTATACTTTTTTACACACGGATGAGTTATTCTAAGTTATTGAAATGGAGATAGCAACATGTATTTACTTTTTCCCTTTTCTGCTCTATAGACCCAAGCCTTGGATTGAGGAACAGGAAATGGGATCATTCCTCAGTGTGGCCAAAGGGTCTGAAGAGCCTCCAGTCTTCCTGGAAATTCACTACAAAGGCAGCCCCAATGCAAGTGAACCTCCCTTGGTGTTTGTTGGGAAGGGGATTACCTTTGACAGGTACTTCTTTACTGCATCCATGCTTTGTATTTTGGTGAATGCTTTGTATGCCGTTGTATTATTTGGTGTGTAATTTGGTTCAGAAGCATGGTGTTTGGTCAGATCTTATATGTAACTTTAAATATATTAGGCTGCCACTTACAAAACACCTACTGTGTGTCAGAGGCTCTACTAGGCATTTTACATATATTAGCCCTGATCTTACACCTAGGAGCTAGGCATTGCAGACATTCTTCAGGTAAGGAAACCATGACTCAGGTTAAATAATTTGTTCAAAGCCCCATAACTAATAGAATGGGAAGTCAAACTCAGCTGTGTGTTTAAAATGTCTTAAAATATTTCCATCATGCACGTTGATTCTCCTGTGTGGATATTAAGGATTTCCAAGTAGATAGTGGTGAGGCAGCTTTCCAAGTAGATCATGCTGTCTTCCCTTTGCTTACTTGAGATTACTTTTTTTGCTGACCAGTCTAGCTTTCATTAATCTCCTTAAACCATAAGTGTTCCTTAGAATTGGAAGCTGTCTCTGGTTATTTCAACCAGGGGGAAGCTGAGTTCGAAAAGATGATCTGAGTCAGTATTTCCCATGGAAAGCATTTGCTACTGAATGCTAGTTTCTGGGTTGCTAATTAAATGTGAGACTTGAAAAGGATTACTTGATCAAAAAACTAGGTTAGATAAAACAAATTGTTTTTTATTTTGTTTTGTTTCAACTACAGGACTTCTTGGGGGTATAAAATATAGCATTTTCTAAATTTCCTTTTTTTTAAATTGAAATATAAATATAGCTGACATCTTAATTTCCTTTTGAAGGGAACGTTTATCTCAGGAAATCAAGGTTCATAGAAACTGCTTTGGAAAATGCTGCTAGAGATCATAAAATCTTGATGTCCCCTAGTATGTTTTTGCACCCATTCAGGAACTCCATCTGAAACGTGAGTGAATCCCACCCTTACAGGAGTGTTTCTAGGCACTGTGATGCCTCTGTCCTGGGCAGATCTGGCCTCCAGGCTGGTCTTCCTTGTACTAGCAGATTGTAATGCCTCCTGTGTTTTCCATCCACTGGTTCACGTTCTCTCCTTTAAAGCATTGGTCTCCAAACGATCTTCGTTATGTAGCCCATCAGTAAAAGATTCGAGCTCATACCACTCAAAATACGCATATTTATTTATGTCACGTGCATATACTGTTGTATTAAAGTGTGTATTATAAAACACTACAGCAGGGAATTCCCTGGTGGTCCAGCGGTTAGTACTTGGCGCTTGCACTGCTGGGGCCTGGGTTCGACCCCCGGTTGGGGAACCAAGATTCCATAAGCCGCATGATGCAACTAAGAAAATAAAAAAATAAAAATAAATAGAACACTACAGCAGATAAAAATAAGAGAATGAAAGCTGTTTTTAAACATCTTGCTAATTGTGATGGTTTTATACTATCATGGGCTAATATCTTAATTGAAACATTTATGCTTAGGGTGAAGTTTATTGTTCATTTAAATCTGTACTTGAATTTTTTGCTATGGTAATATGAAGCAAGGAGGCCTGACCTAGTCTTCTGGATTTAGAGAAGGCTTCCTAGAAGGAATGACAGTTTTAGCTTAAGATGTGAAGGATAAGGGAGTTAGTTCTGCGGGGAGTAGGGCAGGGAAAGGACCCGGTGGAGGCTGCGGGTGGGAAGGAAGAGGGGAAATTCCTGGTACTGAAAGCATGCCAGAGTGGCCGTGACAAAACGTGACTGGGGGAAGGGACGAGGCACAGCTGGAGAGATAGGCAGAAGCTGGGTTGTTCTGGGCCTGGTTAGATTTTGGACTCTGAACAGTTGGAAGTAACTGAGGGGTGTCTAGCAGAGGGAAAGAATGACGTGAGAGTTACACATACAGTAAAGTCCACCCATTACGTGTTCAGTTCAATGAGCTTAACAACCGTGTGCACCCATGCAGCAAACCACCTCTGTCATGAAAACAGAACATTTCCCTGACACCCCAAAAACTCCCTTGGGGAATTTTGGGGGGATGCTCTTTTGCAGTCATCCTCTCCCCTACCCCACCTCAGATAACCAGTCATCTTTCTGTTATTGTAGATTAGTTTTGCCTCTTCCAGAAATTCATTTATGTGGAATCTTTTATGCCTGGCCTCTTTCTCAGCATATTATCTTTGAGATTTAACCATGTTGTGGTCATATCAGTAATCTGTTCCTTTATATCACCGAGTCATATTCCGTTGTATGGAAATACCAAAATTTGTTTATCCAGTCATTGCTGAGGGAAATTTGGGTTGTTCCAGTTTTGAGTTATTAGTAATAAAGCCAGTATCATCTAGAAGCCTTTATGTGCATATATATTTATCTTTCTCTTAGTTAAACACCTAGGAAAGGAGAGTTGAGTTGTATAATAACTGCATGTTTAACTTTATAAGAAACTACCAAAGTTTTCCAAGGTTCTTATACCATTTTGCATTCCCACTACCAGTGTACAAGGTTCTAGTTGTTCTCCATCCTCCCCAGCGTTTTATGGTGTCCGTCTTTCTAGTTCTAGCCACTCAGGGAGTGTGTAGTGGTATTTCTTTGAGGTTTACTTTGCATTTCTCTGACTAATGATGTTTAGCATTTTTTATGTGCTTATTAGCCATTGGTACATCTTCTTTCATGAAGTGTCCAGATCTTTTGCCCTTCATTATAGGAGTGTTTGTCTTACTGAGTTATAAGTTTTTAAAAAATATATTCTAGATACAAGTCATTTTTTTCAGACAGGTGCGTTGAAAATATTTTTTTTTCCACTGTGAGGCTTGCCTTTTCATTTTTTGAAGTGGTGCCTTTCGAAGAGCAGTTTTTAATTTTAATGAGGTATAATTATTAGTTTTTAATTTTATAGTTCATACTTTTTTTGCCCTGTTTAAGAAATTATTGCCGGGCTTCCCTGGTGGCGCAGTGGTTGAGAGTCTGCCTGCCGATGCAGGGGATGCGGGTTCGTGCCCCGGTCCGGGAGGATCCCGCATGCTGCGGAGCGGCTGGGCTCGTGAGCCGTTGCTGCTGAGCCTGCGCTTCCGGAGCCTGTGCTCCGCAACGGGAGAGGCCACAACAGTGAGAGGCCCGCGTACCGCAAAAAAAAAAAAAAAAAAAAGAAATTATTGCCTATGCCAAGTCTGTGTTTTCTTTGACAAGTCTATGGTTTTAGCTTTTAAGGCTGTGATCCATTTTGAATTTTTGTATATGCTTATAAAAAGCATTGAGGTTCTTTTGTTTGTTTTGTTTTGTTTTTTTCATCTATTTGTAAAAGTTTGGTAGTTGTATGGGTAATGAAGTGAAGGGGTAAGACTGCTATAGGGACATCTGAATATATATAGGAGCCAGGGAAACATCTGAATGACTGATGGTGGTAGCCTCAACTTGGATGGATGCAGGAGAAAAGAAATGGATGGATTGGAGGGGAATCTAAAAGGTGAGCAGAGATAACTGCTGACCTTTGACTAGTGGTTATTTAGAATGATAGTCCTATACACAGAGTGGAACCCCCTGAGCAGAAGTGGCCTAGAAGTAGATAGAAGGACAACCTCATGCACCAGCTTGCTCTGCTTGCCCCCATGGGGTTATGTCTGGACTTCTTGGACCAGGAGTGTACTTCTTTTCTTATTCTGAGCCAGTGGATAATCTTTAATTCTAGGTGTAAATGACAGCCATCTAAATATCAAGTGCAGGGCTTCCCTGGTGTCACAGTGGTTAGGAATCCACCTGCCAGGCTTCCCTGGTAGCGCAGTGGTTGAGAGTCCGCCTGCCAATGCAGGGGACGCGGGTTCGTGCCCCGGTCCGGGAAGATCCCACATGCCTCGGAGCGGCTGCGCCCGTGAGCCATGGCCGCTGAGCCTGTGCGTCCGGAGCCTGTGCTCTGCAACGGGAGAGGCCACAACAGTGAGAGGCCTGCGTACCGCCAAAAAAAAAAAAAAAAAGAATCCACCTGCCAATGCAGGGGACACGGGTGCAAGCCCTGGTCCGGGAAGATCCCACATGACGTGGAGCAACTAAGCCCGTGCGTCACAGCTACTGAGCCTGCGCTCTAGAGCCCGCGAGCCACAACTACTGAAACCCACACTGCTAGAGCCCGTGCTCCACAACAAGAGAAGCCACCGCAATGAGAAGCCCGCGCACCACAACGAAGAGTAGCCCCTGCTCACCGCAACTAGAGAAAGCCCACGCACAGCAACAAAGACCCAATGCAGCCAAAAATAAATAAATAAAATAAATAAATTAAAAAAAAAGATTTAAATATCAAGTGCTTTGGAGGTGAATGAGAATTAGGACCTGATTTCTAAGGTGAGCAGATGTCAGAGCAAGGAGTTGACTCTCTCACCAAGGCAAGTCAGCAGCAGAATCCAATTAGAACTCAGAGTAGAAACCCCTGGCTCATTGCCCAGCCTGCAGAGCCAGTGGCTCTGGGTTCTTATAAACCGGAAGCAGAAAAGTCACTAGTTAGTTCAGGAAGTCTGTTTGGGGCGGTGGCTTGGGTTTCTTGGTAATTGAAACCTTTCTCAGCTCTTGTGTTTGGGCACTGTCTCGAGGCTTTGGGCTAGCATCTTCCTCGTGCCTGGGTTGTATTTTGCTGTCTGCAGGATCCAGCACACCTTGGGGGTGTCAGAACGAGTTCTCTCGTGTCTTCCTAGGAGTTGAAAGGGGTCCTCCCGGTCTTCTGTGAGCTTGTCAGCTTTCCCCAACAGCTTGTGACGTTCAGGTTCAATAAGTTGATCCATTCATAAAATTTGCTGAAAAGACAAATCTACCTAGGTGTCAGGAGTTCAGATGGGATTTGAGCAGTGTTGACTGCATGATGTAGTCATGTTTCCAGTGGCACTGCTTAAATTTCATTCATACAGAAATAAAATGAGCTAACATACCCACCTGTGTTTCTGGAATTATTTTGTGTCTTTTATAAAAACCACAATATTATCTTCTTAAATGCTGAAATCATTGATTCCCAATTTGGAAATTTCTTGGCGTTTGTATATGGTAGTTTACCCTCAGCTTACACGTTCTTTTTAGGGAAATGGTCCTGGCCCCCTTCTTTGCTATTAACGTGGTACCTTGTCCTTTCCCCCCCAGTGGTGGCATCTCCATCAAGGCGGCGGCAAACATGGACCTCATGAGGGCTGACATGGGAGGAGCCGCCACTATCTGTTCAGCCATCGTGTCTGCTGCCAAGCTCGACCTGCCCATCAACGTCGTAGGTGCGCGGGAGAGGGAGGGTGTCTCGGAGAGCTTCTGGGATCCTGTCAAATGGTAGAACAGAGACAACAAACATGGTTTCCTCTAATCTGAAAAGATCAAGAAATGGTTTTTAAATAGGTTTTCATCAAGTGGCAGATGTTTGTTTAGCTGAGATAGGTGTTATCTTGTCTGAACTGGCAGAGTTAAACGTATTCTGCGTTGTGGGCTGTAACTAGAATTGATTTGTTTTACTTCTGCAAAAAGTGGTTAGCAGTCAGGGGCACATAATGTCAAGTTTGCGGTTAACTCCAATGGAAAATGCTCAGTCAGTAGTCAGGGTAGCGATTACCTCATAGGGTTGTGGCTGATTAAGTGCCTCGACATGCAGAAAATGCCTGGGACAGAAAAAGTGCTCAGTACGCAGGCGATTTTTGTAGTGCAGGATGCCAGACACAATGCTGGGGGTTTGCCATGTGTCAGGGGGAGCTGGGAGCGGGGACTGAGGTCAAATGACTTGCGCAGTGTCACTTCCACTGCATGGGAAGGGAGGACTGCAGCCCGGGTCTGTCTGACATGCCCCCTCCCTCTCCTCCTCCATTTTTGCTGAACTGTTTGAAAGTGAGTCTCAGACATCACGACACGTCACCCCTGAATACTTCTGCTTGTGTCTCCTAAGAACAAGGGCATTCTGTGTGATGACAATAGCATTATCATTTCCAGGGGTTGATACAGTAACCAAATTCAAACTGCCCAGTTGTCAAAAAAATGTTTGTTTTATATGTGTGTCTATACACACACGCATTTATTTATTTCTATTTGTATTTGAAATCTTAGAGCCACTCAAGGATCACCCCTTGTGTGTGGTCACCATGGCTCTTTTGTTTTCTTTAATCTAGAGCCTATTCCTGCCCCCCTTTTTTTTCTTTCATGACACTGGCAGTTTTTAAAGGTTCAAGGGTCGTCTTGCCATGTCCTACAGTTCGGATTTATTTGGTTATTTCTTCACAATAGAATCAGGTTAGACTTCTTTGGAGAGAATGACGTGTATTTCCTGTTGCTGGTGCGCGTAATGTCACCTGGGTCACTGGTGTTGCTAAACTCGATCACTTGGTTGAAGTGGTGTCTGTGACTGGCATCTATTGAGGGCCCGCTGATGACCTAGGTCCCATGGGTGGTGTATTTGGACCTAGCACACTCCATGTTCCTTCATATATTCTTTTTTTGACAGGTTTGGCCCCTCTTTGTGAAAATATGCCCAGCGGGAAGGCCAACAAGCCTGGGGATGTTGTTAGAGCCAAAAACGGGAAGACCATACAGGTTTGTAGGTGGAAGACACAGCCTCTGAGTTCTGCTCTTTCTGAAGGACTCCCAGCACAGCCACATCAACACATCTTGAACGGGTGCAGAGCGCTGGCTCTGTAGGGAAGGCCAGTGCCTTTATTATGAGTAGCTTTTCATACAGTCAAAAGTACTTCTTCATGGGAACTTTAAGATTGTTTTTCCTACCTTACTCTTCCTCCTACTTCCTGAATGCTGTACACACAAATTACCACGAATTTGCAGCCAACCCTGCAGAACAGGGAAAAGCAGTAAAAGTGCAGGCTGTTTTCTAGATTCACCTTCGACGTGATAACTTTTTCCATTTAGCAACTCATTCGAGTGGAAAACGCATTCTGCATCATGGGTGCTGCATCTGGGGATGTGGCAGCAGGTCGTCCGCTGGGCACATGTATGCATGTACACACACATTGCCCATAACGACTGAGCTCTATTTAAAAGAAAAGGATATAATAGATATGAAGTTGCTGAAGTTGCAAGAGTTCTCCGGTCTGGAGATCCAGGCTGCTGCTTCGATGTATCTTTCCTAAACTCTTTAGCCTTTTTGTTTTCAGAAATCTTGATATTTTTTCCCCTTCCTGTTATAAACTTAATAGTAAAGTGAACCAGACACTTCTCTTTATTTCAGCCTCCAAAGTCATCAGCATTTGGTTATCAGCTCTGATACAGGGATTATTAAATTACGTTTGCTCTTCAGAGTAAATATACTATTCCCGTTCTAATGGTAGTATGTTTTTGATACTCGATGACAAACATCACACCAGCGTTTTCTTTTAAATTGAACATAGCTGTGTGTAGATTTTATGTTCATTATTTGTATCATCTTACCCTTTTTTTTTTCTTTTGACCTTCCTGTTTGCAGGTGGATAACACTGATGCTGAGGGGAGACTCATCCTGGCTGATGCGCTCTGCTACGCACACACTTTTAACCCAAAGGTCATCATCAATGCCGCCACCTTGACAGGTCAGACAACGTGCTTTTCCTGCTTTTGTTTGAAGAAGGTCTCATTTGTTGGCATCGAGTGCACACATTGTACTCAGGGCATTATTTTGCTGAAACCTGGCTCGCTCCATTTGCATTCAAATATCTTTCACCAGAGGAATTGTTCTGCAGTTGTAAACTGCTTTGAATATTAGCCTTGTTGTTTTGAAACATCCCAGGCTGTACCTTTAAGTAAAGAAATAACAAGTGGGTCAGGTCAGCCCATCCACAGCGACGACGTCTATGAATGATACTAGCGATGTTTTCTGTTACGATTGCTGTTTGATACAGGTCTGAAAAGATTAGTGATAAATTCCAAAATCAGTAGTTATTTTTATTAATCATAATGCATCTAATGCCCCCTGAGTGTTTTCTGAACTTTTGTACTTGAGGTTATACAGAAATAAAAACACTGGGGATGGAGGTGGCAAGGTCCTCACGTAGCAGAGGCGGGGCCCTGTAATGTGTTGTGTGAAGCTTGCTGGCTTTAAGGCCAACCCAGGGGTGGCTCCCAGCTGTGCTACTTCCTAGTCCACCAGCCTTGGGCTGATTCCCTGACACCCCCGAGCATCAGTACCTGGGGACAAGTCTGTTTGTCTCGCAGAGTTGTGAAGACTGGAGGGAGTTTCTGGAAAGCCTCTTTAATGCAGCGCCTACACGCGGCAGGCAACACCACCGGCTCTGTAGAGTAGGAGTAAATGCCTAAAGGGACGACGGTGGGCATTGCCTTACTGCAGAAACCCAGTGTTCATAATCTTTTATCCAACAGTTCTCTTTTTAGGAATTCATTCTGTCTCCATCTTTTTTAAGATTAAAATTCAGATCATTTTTTATCCTTTGATTTTAATTCTTCCCCTGGTCACGTGAGCCTTTACTTTAAGAGAAGTCAGTTCATGTTTCTTTTTTATGTGTTTCTAACAATAGTCCACAGATTTATATGCTAAGAATCCTCTTTTCAAGCTGGCATTATAGTATTTTTATGGTCTTTTGTCTCCCTTTTTAGTTCAGCAAACATTTTAAGCTGAACAACAGAGGTTCTGGGGCTGGTGTTTGAGGGGCAGTGCTGAGGTGGGTGATAGTACACCCTTTCTGTAAATGAGGAATCACAGCCCTCCACCCCCTTTTTTTTCCCAAGCCTGAGGGTGTGAGAAGGTGGGAAAGTTGGTTCCAAGTAACTAAGGGCAACCTGATGGGGGAGCCTTCAAATCACCCCAGCCGTTGTCCTTGCTGAAGGCTGTTGATGGCTCATTTTAATTCCCTAAATAACTTACTGAGCCCCTTCTTGAGTTCCAGGAGCTGGGATTCAAAGGGGGAGGATGAGAAACAGTTTCCAACCCCAAGTTCATAGCAGGAGGAGGAACGTAGTCTTTAGAAGGAGAAAATAATTTGTCCTGCCTCTTAATAGCATGTGACTTTGACAATGTCTCAGTTGTCTCGTCTGTAAAAGGGGTATAATAGCACGTCATTGGCAGGAGGGGTGCCTGTGAAAATTAAATAAGGTGATACGGGTTGTTGTGCCTGGTTGGTAGAGACTGGACTGATGTTACTGACCTGTAAAGGGTAGGCCTGTAGCAGAGTGTAGGAGCAGCGGCTGCTCAGGGCGTGCCGTTCAGTCATGGTACCTCTCATTTTCTTAATGCCTGTGATTTAGGATGGAATGAGAGTGGTGACATCAGCACCTTCCTTGGAGCTTTGATGTTCCTTCCATACTCTGAGAAATTCTGGTAACACTGATGAGTTAGCACCTCAGTATACAGCTTCAAAAGTACCTTGTAAAAGAAAATGGAAGGTATGCCCCCGATAATGGTAATTCTGAAATTGGTGGTGGTACTAGTTCTGTAATTATGTAGAAAATAGATTATTTTCTGAAGTATGTAATGAAATCATCTCTAGAGCCATGATCCCTGTTGGATCACATTAAATATTTATGTCTCCCATTTTCTCTTCCTTTAAGAGCGGATATCACATCACATTCTTGTTTGCAGTCAGTGCTCATCTTCTCTTTGAGAAATTCACACACTGATGCAAGACTCTTACAGGGCTGATAGGAATGTTTTGAGGACAAGTGAATAAGTATGGAAAAAGCCACTAACTTGAAAAGTAAAGCATTAATGAGTGTGTATCCCCGCAATCATATAGACAGACCATAGGCAGTGAGTAACCAGCAACCATCGTAGTATCTGGGATATAGGGGATGCCATGAATGATTGATGACACAGTTGGCCTGTGTTTAATCCCTTCAGATGGCTGGGGATACAGAGGTGGGTCAGGACAGAGGTGAGGCCTGCGTCCCATGGGGCGTGGCATTCAGCAGACCCTCATGCTGACCAGCACAGAGGAGCGGTGAGAAAAGGAGTCTGTGAGAGCCGGTGCATCTGGGGATTTGACAGGTCTGAGATGTCAGGCATCTTGTCTGAGAAGTGCTGCTTGAGCTGGGATCTGAAGGAGGCGGCGTTAGCGGGTGGAGGGGGGAGAGCGAAGGCACCTCTTGAGGTGTGTGTGTGGGGGGGGCAGCGGTGAATGGGGCCGAGAGGAGCAGAGCATGGCTGGGTGGGGACTTTCGGGACCTGTGTGCTGATAGGCACCAGTCCCCCACTGGCCTTGGCGTGTTGCGGGATTTAGTCTGGAGCCAAGTGCAGCAGGAAGCTAAGAGTGGAGACTGTGGGATCACATTTGCCCTGTGAAAGGGTCCCTGGCCGGCAGCGTGCTGAGTGCAAGGGAGAAGGGCCGAGGAGACGCTGGCAGGCCAGGTGGGCTGGTGAACGGTGTTTGGTTGTTGACTCCGGTGGATGTGTAAGTGTGTCTGTTAAGGATGAGTGTCTGCGTTTAGCTTCAGAATAATGTCAGGTCTGAGAGTATAGGTGAAACAAGTTTGCCCGTGACTTGATAATTGTTTGTGGTGGTTAATGGGTCTTACTTGTATGTCCATTACATTATTCTCTTTGCTTTGTGTATATTTGAAGATTTTGACAATAAAGTTTTTTTGTTTGTTTTTTTAAAGTATTACCATAGTCCAGTGGTAGATGATGGTGGTAGCAGTCACGGTGAAGGGAAGTGAATCGGTTTGAGATATAATTGGGAGGTAGAGTAACAAAACCCCAAGGGACAAGGACCCAAACAGAGTTGCCCACATGTCATGTGGAATCACAGGTTTTTACATATGGGTCACCGTTATGTTTACACTACACTGTTAGTCTGTACACTGTTATGCGTGCAGTAGCATTATGTTTAAAAACACAATGTACATACCTTAATTTAAAAATACTTTATTGCTGAAAAATGCTAATTAACCATCATTTAAGCCTTCTACGAGTCACAGTAGTAACATCAAAGAAGACTGATCACAGATCACCATAACAAATAATGAAAAAGTATCAAACATTGCATGAATTACCAAAATGTGACACAGAGACACGAAGTGAGCAAATGCTGTTGGAAAAATGGCTCTGATAGGCTTACTTGACGCAGGGTTGCCACAAACCTTCAGTTTGTGGAAAATGCAATATCTGCAAAATGCAGTAAAGCAAAGTGTAATAAAACGAGGTACGCCCGTACCTCCACCCAGCGGGCTTTTAAAGCCATTAAGAATACTTTCAACGAATTTGTTTATAAAAGAATAAACGTTTAAAGCATAAGAGGAGGAGCACCTATTGGACATGTACAGTGTGGTCTTAATTATGTTTCTTTTTTAAGTTTAGAAGAAATCTGGAAAGAAATATTAAAAATATGTGGTGTTTATCCCTGGGATGAGATTATTGGTGATATTTGATGTTTGCTTTTTTTTCATTTTCCTTAATAATTGAAGGTGAATTCTAGCTTGAGAAACTGGAAAGATATTAAATATATACAGCAAGGATTTCCCAACATCATCTATTTTCTAAAATGAGGGAGACATTAAAATAGGGTAATGGCCAAAGTTTTGGTCTGCATAGCAGCAGAGAAACCTGTCTCGCCAGAAGAGACTGAACGCTGACCTGAAGGGCTGTGTCTTGCAGGTGCCATGGACATAGCTTTGGGGTCTGGTGCCACTGGGGTCTTTACCAATTCTTCCTGGCTGTGGAACAAACTATTTGAGGTAAGAATAACACATACAGACCTAGATTATGGAGATGATTTAATTACTCTAGCCTTAGAATGCTATATTTCTTCATTAAAGTGATTTTTATGTTGTAGATTTGCCTTTGAAATGAAAACTCAATAAACTCGATTCAGTGTGGTTTTCTATAAATGTTCCAAAATTATGGGTATGATGCTATATTCCTCCTCTCCTCCAGCAGCTTCAGAATGAAGTGAAAATAACTTTAAAATATCCCTGATGTAGACAAGGTTACAAGGACAGCTTTGTAGAAGAAGGAATGGCCTTTTAAGGAATTCGGGTCATGAGTCAAGTAGGGGAGCATGTAGATAGGGCTCACCTGCGTCCCTTGTCCCTTCGCGGGTGGTGAGAAGGACGACTTCTGCAGCTGTGCTCTGTGCCTCCTCCCAGCCCTTTCACAGCAGCCTCTTCCAAACAGTTTCCCGTCACCACCACCCGCTCCCTGCTCTCGCTGCCATCAGCTTTGCCCAGCGACGCCACTCGGTTAGCCTCCTTTAGCTTGTCCAGAGGCAGCGTGTACCTCTGGCGTCTTGGTGACACCCTGCTCTTGGCTTCCACAATAATCTTTTCTGGTTTCCTTCCTCGCTGACTTCTGTTTCAGCCTCCTTGGCCAGCTTTTTCCTTGGTCTGCCCCTTTGGTTGCCTTCAGTCCTGGGCCACATGTTCTGACTCTGCATGGTCCTCACCGGAAAGCCCATCTACTCCCCTGGCTTTAGCTGTCACCTCTCTGCTGAGCTCCCATCTCTCCTGCGGCCCAGCCCCTGTGCATCCCGCTTGGCTGTGAAACAGGTCCATCTGGCACCTCATTCTTTCAACAAGTAATTAATGCGAGCTTACTATGTGCCAGCAGAAACAAATACAAAATGTCCCTGAATACATTCTTGATGTGGTTTAAGGTCCTAAACTGCCCTTCCACCCTAAACTGCTTCCCTTTCACCTCTGTCATCTCACCATTTGTGAAGCCCCCCTCTACCGTTCCCAGCCTCAGGGAGAAGCTCAGCCCCCTTGTCTCCTTTCAGGTAGGCTGTGGGGCCTCTCTTCTGTGCTAGGCACCCAGTGTCCAGTGTCCCTCGCTACCGCCCACAACGTCGTTGTTGGTTTTGATTTTTTTTAAATTTAATTTTCTTTAAAAAATTCAAGTTATATGTACATAAACACTGAAATAACAGTCAGCGTCTATACAGCCTACAGCCTCTTTTCCTGGAGGCAGTTGCTTTCAACCCTTGGTGGGTTCCTCTGATAACTACTCAAGTCTCAAGACAGCAGCTTATATTGCTGCTTCCTGACTTTTCACTTTTGGCTCTCACCTTTGACCACAGTGTATTAAAACAACCTTTATCCGTTTCTCCTACTAGCCTGTGGGCCCTTTGATGGCTCAGTTATTAAGTGTCTTTATATCCCCAACACCTTGGTGCTCAGCAGTTCAGTAGGTGATGGATGGATGGATGAATGAATGTGTAAATGATTACGTGAATTATCGAGGTCACGTTATCTTAGGAGATCTGGCCAAATCAAACCAGCAAAGCCTGTCTGTGCTACAGGTTACCAGCTTATTCATTTAAACTGAGACCCATAATATTAGTTTGACAATTTTAGCAGATGCCCTACAGATTTGCGGGACTGTTTGACAACATTCCTGGCTTCTTTTATAATTCTTAAGTAAACCTTTTAACTAACTGAAATAATTCTGGAATCTGTTGTATTGCATCATGTTTTAGAGTAACAGGTCAGAACCTGCTTCATCTCCTCCGCCAACTAGCATACCTATTTGCTCTTTAGGCCAGCATTGAAACGGGGGACCGTGTCTGGAGGATGCCTCTCTTTGAACATTACACAAGACAGGTTGTAGATTGCCAGCTTGCTGATGTTAATAACATTGGAAAATATAGGTATGTAAAATAAGCTATAAAAGTACATTTTTACAGTCATCATTGGTTGCCAGAATGACCATTTTCAGTTTAATCCTCTTTCACAAAAGGTTTAGCTGTCCAATTTTCTTTTGATGTAGTGCTTGTAAGCACTAATTTCTGTCTTTTATTTTCAAGGTATTTCCCAACTGGTTCTCAAAATCTTGCATGTTTTCAAATCTAAAGGTCATTTTAAGCAAATGGTAAGGGAATGAGATGCAAATATGGTCGTTACCGTAGGAAAAAGAATTTATCCTTTATGCTTAAAGCTATGTCTGAAAATCTTGAAAGTGGTTTCTGGGTTAACATCTTAAGAGGTCTCATTAGAGACCTTGACTTTGCTCTCTGGCCATAGAAGCCACTTAGCAGGAATGGAGGATCTTAATAGAACGTTCAGTGCACATTTACATGGGGTTAAATGTTGATTATTGTCTTCCCCTTCAGATCTGCAGGAGCATGTACGGCTGCAGCGTTTCTGAAAGAATTCGTGACTCATCCTAAGTGGGCGCATTTAGACATAGCAGGTGTGATGACCAACAAAGATGAGGTTCCTTATCTGCGCAAAGGCATGGCTGGGAGGCCCACGAGGACCCTGATTGAGTTCCTGCTTCGGTTCAGTCAAGACAGTGCTTAGTTCAGATGCTCTAAAATGCCTTCATTCTGTCTTCAACAGGCAGTAGAGCTTCAGAATACTTTTGAATGAATAGATCAAAATCTTTTAAGGGAAACAAAGGATGGTATTTAAAAACACAGAACAAAATGAAATTTGTATGCCTTGATTTGTTTCTCATTTTATGCAGAGATTTATAAAGGTAAAGCTGATACCTTGCTTGGCAAAGATTTTTAAGATACTCTCTCTTAAATGAATAATGATGATTTTTTAAAAGCTACCTAATCACTTTTCAGAGTATATGTTTGTAATTGAGGAGCAAAATTGTATTTCAGATTTGTGATGCTGGGAATATGAGCAAACTAAAAGTTGCTATGCAGTTGTCAGAAACAATAAATCCAACTTCTTGTGCTCCCCGGTGTGGCTCTGGTTTACTTATATATTATTATAAACCCAGTGATGCTATAACTTGTCTCTTCTGGCTGTGTTATATGAACTAAGTTGGATTTCAATGTTAATGATCACTTTGGGGCACTCAGTGATGAGCTTATGAGTTTGTGAGGCGGTACTATTATCCCCACATTACAGATGAGGAAAATGAGGCACAAGATGGGGGTTAGTAACATGCCAGCGATGTCACCAAGCTAATAAGTGGGAGAGCAGAAAGCAGTAGAGCTTTCTTTTTTTTTTTTTAAATAAATTTATTTATTTATTTTATTTTTGGCTGTGTTGGGTCTTTGTTGCTGCCCGCGGGCTTTCTTTAGTTGCGGCGAGCAGGGGCTTCTCATTGCAGAGGCTTCTCTTGTTGCAGAGAGCTGGCTCTAGGCACGCAAGCTTCAGTAATTATGACACTTGGGCTCAGTAGCTGTGGCACGCGGGCCCTAGAGCACAGGCCCAGTAGTTGTGGCGCACAGGCTTTGTTGCTCCGTGGCATGTGGGGTCTTCCCGGACCAGGGCTCAAACCTGCATCCCCTGCCTTGGCAGGCGGATTCTTAACCACTGCGCCACCAGGGAAGTCCTAGAGCTTCCTTCTAAATCTGCACAAGTGGAATTTTGATTGGTTTTAGTTCCAGGTGGTAAGTAAATAGTTTACCCATTGACAGTCCCTTTTATGGTCTTCTTCTTTCAGTATTTCCAAATAAATTCCACATCCATTCAAGTCCCTGAACTG
Source organism: Aethalodelphis obliquidens (assembly GCF_003676395.1). Taxonomy (NCBI): domain Eukaryota; kingdom Metazoa; phylum Chordata; class Mammalia; order Artiodactyla; family Delphinidae; genus Aethalodelphis; species Aethalodelphis obliquidens. The sequence continues at coordinate 31,426,795 of NW_020837950.1, read as the reverse complement.
AAAGCATTGCAGTGGAACAATTAAGAATGCCAGCTCTGGAGGCAGACTGCCTGGGTTTAAATTTTTTTTTTAAGTATTTTTATTTTTATTATATTTTATAAATTTATTTTATTTAATTTTTGGGCTGCATTGGGTCTTCGTTGCTGTGCGCGGGCTTTCTCTAGTTGCAGCGAGCTAGGTCTTCTCTTGAGCACGGGCTCTGCGTGTGCAAACTTCAGTAGTTGTGGCGCGCGGGCTCAAGAGCTCAGGCTCAATAGTTGTGGTGCAGGCTTAGTTGCTCCACAGCATGTGGGATCTTTCCGGACCAGGGCTCGAACCCGTGTCCCCTGCATTGGCAGGCGGATTCTTAACCACTGCGCCACCAGGGAAGCCCTGGGGTTAAATTTCTGCTACATTTGTATTGGGTGAATCAAATTACCCACAAATAGGATCTATTTTTTTTTTAAGACTTTGACAACGTTTGACAGTTTTTTTTAATTGGAGTTATTTTTAACATTTAATATTTTAAAAACTTGACATGTAAATGGATATTATGTGTCTAAACTGGCTTTTAGAGAGGGAATGACAATGGACATGCATATCCATGTTAATAAATAACATGAATTTAAATTAATTAAAATCAGGCAGGAATAGTGTGTAAACACAGGTTCCTCTGGGTATCTATATCCAGAAGCTACTTCAGCAGAAAAGATGGAAACGGAGAGGTGGAATTACCGGCTTGTGAAAGGAAACTAAAAACATTTAGATTTCTTCTGTGTGATTCTCAGAAGACCAAATAGGGATTTGACCTTTCTATCAAAGGCTTTTTATAAGTAAAAGAACAATAGAACTCTTGTGTTTACTAGAGTGTGAGATACAAAAGGCATGGTTGTAGTCCTAGATTCTTGTGCTTATCTAATCTGGTTGAGATGAAATTTAGTTGCCACTGCTGGTGCATCTGGCTACCAGGTACTCACAAAACCTTGGTGGATCCTTAGAATGATGTTCCAGACACTGGTGGTATAATCTGCATCTAAATCACTAAGGACAAGGCAGGGCTTGAGAGAGCCGTGGCTTCAGAGAGCAGCAAATCCAAAGCAGCGGTTTAGAATACAGTAGTGTTAAAAGATAGCTGAAGTAAGAAATCCAGAATTCAAGCAGCCCTATGGCCATTGGAAACCCAGGAGTAAAATGTAAAATGGTTCCACTCCTCTATTTTTCACTGTATACAATAGTTACATTTTTAATTAAAATATTATTTATGTTAATATAATCGGCTTATTTTTACATGAATATATTTTTAAAATTCTGTTTTAATATTTACCTATTATTTTTAATTAATAGGTAAATATTGCCCAACATAACTCACATAAACAAAAACATTTGGAGTCCTCAATAATTTTTTAGGAGTGTAAAGGAGTCCAAAAACGTTTGAGAACTGCTGGAGTACACTAAGTTCCCTCATGGCATTCTATTTGTGTTCAATTAAATATTTATTATGTCCATTTTATGCCAGGCACAGTTCTGGGTGTTGGGAATACAGGTGACCAAGACAGGCAGGCCCTGATCACATAGATCTTGTTTTCCAGTTCGCGTGTTGTGTGCGTGTGTGCATGTCTGCAAGGCAACTTAGTCAGTGAAGAAGAAAAATGAACAAGATAATTTCAGGTAAGTGTTCAAGTGCTGTAAAGAATATTAAACAGGGTGAAATGGCTGGGAGTGTGGGTCCAATCAGACTGACGCTGGGAAGGTGACTTTTGATCTGAGACCTGACTGGCAATGGGAAGCCTCTGTTTTTTCCTTACTTCTGCCTGCCTCACTCACTCTGGCCCTGCTGGCCTCTCTGTAGCTCCTTAAATATGCCAGGCAGTTTCCTTCTTCAAGGCCCCCCCGCCCCGTCTAGAAAACTTTCCTAATTAAACTTTACTCTAGTCACTCCAGTGCAGATCTCCTGAGAGAGGCCTTCTCCAACCACCCATCTAAAATCCATCACTTGGGACTTCCCTGGTGGCGCAGTGGTTAAGAATCCGCCTGCCAACGCAGGGGATACGGGTTTGATCCCGGGTCCAGGAAGATCCCACATGCCACGGAGCAACTAAGCCCATCTGTGCGCCACAGCTACTGAGCTTGCGCACCCTAGACCCCACGCTCCGCAACAAGAGAAGCCACTGCAATGAGAAGCCCCTGCACCACAACAAAGAGCGGCCTCCGCTGACCACAGCTAGAGAACACCCGCATGCAGCAATGAAGACCCAATGCAGCCAAAAAAAAAACTAAATAAAATCCAACATTAGTCATCCCCTTACTGGGCTTTATTTTCCTTCTTGGCACTTATCTTTACATGATTTCACTTTATATATGTACATGTTTATTGATCTCTCTCCCACAAAACAATGGTAAACTCTCCAAGGGCAGAAACTTGGGGTGATTGCTATAACCCTCAGATCAGTAAATAGAGCCTGGGACATGGAAGGCTCAACAGATATGCTGGATGATAACTGTAAAGTTAATTATAATGAAAAAATATTTAGCTTCTGAAAAGTTGAATAAGCAAATGTTTTTAAAAAAAGATTAGCATAGTGACTTTCTTTGATGTAACCATAAATATCTAAAGCAAATAGCTCCCAGCACATAAGACAGGGAGCCTCAACAATGTTAAGCCAGTTTTGTTACCTGTATCTCCCAAAGGAAAATTTAGGGGACATGTTTCCTCTTTATTCCCGCTACAGTGACTGGATTAGTAATCGGCACACAGTGCGCTTTCAATAAATGTTTGTGGGATGGATGAGCACCTCCCTTCTACCAACGGGTAAACCGAGCCCAGAGAAAGCAACTGGGCCAAAGTCATTTCAAGAGTTGAGAGCAAAGGCGGGGCTGGTACAGGAATATCCTGACTCCGCCAGAGGGCTCGCCCCACCGTGGTTACTGATTCTCCTCTTCACACAACTGTGTTAAACCCTATCAAAGCCTTCAATTCTCAAGTTAAAAAAGCAGAAGTAAAAGCCAGCTTGCCTGCGTAACGTAAAGAAGAGGGCACGAAGCACCAAACAATAGCTTTCCTGGGCGTCCAACAGACGCCAACGTGCGCTCAACAACATCACGTGACCATCCACATCACGTGACCCGCGGCCCCAGCTCCCGCGCAGGCGCAGTGAGCCTCTTAGCCGCCATTTTAGAAATGGCGGCTCCACTAGGAGGCATGTTCTCCGGGCAGCCACCGGGACCTCCGCCACCCCCGCCGGGCCTCTTGGCCCAGGCTTCGCTTCTTCAGGCCACACCAGGCGTTCCGAGGACTTCTAACAGTACCTTGGTGGACGAGTTAGAGTCATCGTTCGAGGTAAGGTAAGACGTGGGCGTCTCTGTTCCCAGCCTCCCTTCTTTTCTGAAACGTATGGTGCGCGCGCGCAGCTTCTCTCTTTCGGCGATACCTGCACGTAAGTCTCTTGCATTAGTCTTCACATTGAATGGTGGCCGGAATTCTCCTCTAGTTGGCTGGCAGAGATGCCTAAACTTGACATTTCTGGAGCCACGTGGACTTGAAGTTTGTCTGCCCCCAACCGTGGGACTCTTCTAGGTTTTCAGTGGGTTGTTCCCGTCCCACCCCATCCTTGGTTCCATCCCTGAGTATCCTTTCCCGCGTCCCTGCGTGTTTAGTACGTGCTCATCCTCTCCGGACTGTAGCGTCCACCCCTATGTCCTGTATTCTTTCCGTTGGGCTCCACCCTTAAACGGTCCTAAAGTAGTGGGACTTTTGGAGCTGGGAGTTATTTAAAAGTTACTGTGGGAGGGGTTTCCCTGGTGGCGCAGTGGTTGGGAGTCCGCCTGCCGGTGCGGGGGACACGGGTTCGTGCCCCGGTCCGGGAGGGTCCCGCATGCCGCGGAGCGGCTGGGCCCGTGGGCCGTGGCCGCTGAGCCTGCACGTCCGGAGCCTGTGCTCCGCGGCGGGAGAGGCCACAGCGGTGAGAGGCCCGCGTACCGCAAAAGAAAAAAAAAAAAAGTTACTGTGGGGAAGTTGGTACTCAGGGCCGAGGAAGGAGGAGGAAAGCTGGGGGGTGAGGAGAGAGGCAGAGGTGACCCAAACTCTGAGTTCTGCTCAAGCATTAACCCTGTACCAAAGAAGATGGGGAGTGATAGCAGACAAAAGAGAGGTACAAAATAAGTGCTTAGAAATAAGATGGCTTCCTGTGGTCTCTAAAGTGGAAGATGAGCCATTAACGTGTGGAAATAAAATAACTTGTAACTGGAATTACCTTTTCTACATTTTAAATCCTAGTCGACATTTATACTGTATATAATAGCAGAGTAGTTGATAAACATAGTTTGTAAATGAACGTGTTATTGGGGCTGCATGGACAAAATGTTTTTGCTGGTGGGGTGTACATTCAAAAGTTTGGAGACAACAGATTTAAAGAACAGAAATCTCTTCCGTCTGGGAGGAGGATGAGACGCCTTTGGGGTGGGGCTAAACCATAAAGGAAACTTTTAGAGCAGCATCTAGCGCTGAGAGGGGAGGTGGCTCTCATCATGAGCTCTTGCTGAAACACTGGCCCTGTAGAAAAAAGTCCGCAGCTGACCACCAGCACTCTAATGCTTAAAACTCTTTAGTGGATACCTGTGGCTGTGGGGATAGCCCAAGAGGTGCTGTGGTCTTCCTAGCTCTGCGTGTTCACGTCTCTGCTCCAGACCCATCTCTTCGTACTCTGGCCACAAGAGACCTTCTGCTTGTGTTGTTCGTTTTCTCTTTGGGCTCCCAGGTCCCTCCCCCAGCTCACACATCACTTCCGCATCGACCCTGCCTTGCTGCTCTTTGTAGCACACTACATCAGGCTCCGTGAAGTCAGAGAACACCTGTTTTGCCCTCCTCTCCTCTCATTGTATCTGTAGTGCTAATCCAGTGGTAGCAGATAGCAAGTGCTTGATGAATATTTGTGAAACAGTGAAGGAGCCCGTTATGTGTCAGGACCTGTCCTGGGTGCTAAGAATACACAGAAAACAGTTCCTGCCTTCAAGGAGCTCATGACTGTGCAGTGGAAAAAACAGATAGATAGCAGGCAGCTGCTGTGCTGTGGGATCAGTGCTCTGATAGAAGAAACCCGGGATACTCTGAGAGCACATCTGGGCATGGCTGTCAAGGAAGGCTTCCCAGAAAACATGAAACCCAGGCGGGCATTGGGAATTAGCCAAGTGAAAAGGATGGGGAGAGGTGCTACCTGGATCACCCACCTAGTCTTCTCGCGAGACTCGGCTCAGCCTTCGTTTTCCATCAAGAGAAGTTATTTCTTACTCTAAAGTAAGATTCTTGATGTGTGAATGACATTTTTTTCTTCTGTAATATGTTTTGATCACACAGGCTTGTTTTGCTTCTCTGGTGAGTCAGGATTATGTCAATGGTACAGATCAGGAAGAAATTCGAACTGGTAAGAATTCCCTCATTGCTGATTTTACATTTGATGTGTTTCAGTCCCGCTTGTATCCTAAGAGAACTTTTCCAGGGAATAAGATTTTTGTAATCTCTATATACTGCTGGTTCTTTGTTCAGTTTATTGACATCTTATGTCACTCATAATAAGCCACTTGTAATGAATGAGCTTTTCATATTGGTACCAAGACAAAGAAGACCAATAGTGTGTACTGCTTTTTAAAGAACTAAGTTGGGCTTCCCTGGTGGTGCAGTGGTTAAGAATCTGCCTGCCAATGCAGGGGACACGGGTTCGAGCCCTGTTCCGGGAAGATCCCACATGCAGCGGAGCAGCTAAGCCTGTGCACCACAACTACTGAGCCTGCGCTCTAGAGCCCACAAGCCACAACTACTGAGCCCGTGCGCCTAGAGCCCGTGCTCCGCAGCAAGAGAAGCCACCACAATGAGAAGCCTGCACACCGCAACGAACAGTAGCCCCTGCTCGCTGCAACTAGAGAAAGCCTGCGTGCAACGAAGACCCGACACAGCCAAAGATAAATAAGTAAATTTAAAAAGAAATCCTCTGTGTCTTTTTAAAAAAATAAAGAACTAAATTTTTTGCTTCCCCTTCCTCACCCAAGTTCTGTCCCGAGAGAGGTACTTCTGATTTCTTTGTACTGTGTTTTAAATGTTTCATTTTAACTGGAAATCATGATGTTAATTGTTGGCTCTCTGGATTGTCTTTCTTCAGAAGAACTTTTGCGTTGTAGTTCGGTTTCTTATTCACCTGGTAAAAGCACAGATTATCTGCTAGTTAATGTTGCTTAACACATAGGGGGTTGAGGTCAGTAATATTGCTGTGGGCAGGATTAAAATCCCCGATTACATCTACAAGAAGGTGCTGTTTTGATATTCCAACTGTTGATTTATGAGAGAGATATATGTGTCTAGTGTTTTCCTTAATTTAATACTTTGGTCTTTTTTTTTAAGGTGTTGATCAGTGTATCCAGAAATTTCTAGATATTGCGAGACAGACAGAATGTTTTTTCCTACAAAAAAGATTGCAGTTATCTGTCCAGAAGCCAGAGCAAGTTATCAAAGAGGTACAAGCTGAGTTCTCTCCCTAAGTTTAAGGAAGAGCAAATGTTGTCAAAATTCCATTTATGCTTTAAATGAGATGCTCCATTTGCCCATTAGTTATAGTGGGGCTTCATAGCTTGAATGTAAAATGTTGGTTGTCAGTGTTCATGACAACCTGGACCTGGGGGTCAGAGGTGGAAAGCAGTGCTTCAAACACAGCAGCTGTCGGCTTTTACTCATTTCATACACTGGCTTTCATGGAAGAATCTTCTTTTAAGAAAAAAAAAGAAAAGGTTCTGCTTGAAAGGTTGAAAAGCCATTAATGTAGATGATAAGCTCATTTTGAACAGGAACTGATATGTGTGTCCCTGGTGCCTTACACACAGGAAGGGCTCTAGGCAATTTTGTTCAAGGAACCAAAAAGTAAATGTTCTGTCCCAGGCTTCTTGAAACTCAGGATTTCATTTATCTCAGTTGTTTGAAACCAGGGTATTTGGAAGTCTGTTGAGGTTGTCATTAATGGCATTTAGTGGGTAGGGCCAGGGCCTGCCCCCTGCAGTGTGGAAGAGGGAAGAATCTTCCTGCCCAAAACACAGTGATGCCCCCAGTGGGAAATACTAAAATTGGGATGATTATTTTTTTTAGCAGTTTTTAAAATAACTCCTCCCACAAGCTGAGCAATTAGTCAAAATGTGCATTTTATTCTTTGCTACCAGCTGTTGGGAAGGTGAATGGTAAGAATATTCTTACAATTCACCATTATCAGATCATTTCCTGATTTGAATACCTGAGTGACAGTCTAGGTGTGTTCAAGGCCAGGTCTTAATATAGGATTTTAATACTGTTACTCATTAAAAAGCTCTTGAAAATGAGATTTTAACACTTAATAATCTGAAATGATAGAACAGTGGCTGTGGATTCTTTTAAAACAGTTAACATGTTTCAGATTCTCAGTGTTTTAGATTCTTCTCACAGTAGCCTTTGGATAGAGAGATATACTGAGTGCCTGGAGACCAGGATGGGAAAGAGACTGACTTCTTTTTGGCTGTCCTTTGGTACTTTGGAATTTTGTAATGTGTGTATTACTTACTAAAAGAACATGAATTAAAAATAAAAATTGTTAAGCAGTCATCTTTCATGAGAAGAATTGTTTTGGGTTATTCAAAGTATGCAGCCAAGCAGAGTAATCAGCCCACTATGGTTCAGTTGGTTCTCTGTTTTGAATTTACTTCTTAGTGCTCTTAACTAATCAGAAACTATGTTCATGTTTTGTGAGTTTACTCTGACTTCATTGCTTTCGTTTGTAGGATGTCTCGGAACTGAGGAACGAATTACAGCGAAAGGATGCTCTGGTCCAGAAGCACTTAACAAAACTGAGACATTGGCAGCAGGTGCTGGAGGACATCAACATGCAGCACAAAAAGCCAGCCGACATCCCTCAGGGTTCCCTGGCCTACCTCGAGCAGGCATCTGCAAATATCCCTGCACCGATGAAGCAAACCTGAGGAAAAGCCACCTGAACATGAGCTGGTTCATGAGTCAGCCCAGACACAGTTTTGCCAAACCTCACTTCTTGTAGACATGACATTTTGGGAGAACTCTTTGCCAGAGAGTGAGATGATTTAGTTTTGCGCTCTCATCTAAAAATTTCCCCCTATTTTTATAAGCGTTATTTCTGGAGTACTTTATAAAATGCTTATTGCTTTGGTAAACCAAGTGTATTGTCTTTAGCAAAATTTAAGACTGTTAATATGATGCCGTTTACAGATTCCTTTTTATGTTTTTGTTTTTTGCTGCTTGTTTTTATTTTTGTATGAGTGTTTATCTCTCTGTTTCCAGTTTTAGATTATTTTGTATGATCTGAGGGGAAAAGCTTGTATGATCTGATCTGCATATCAAAGGATGAGGATTTTGGTTGTAGGCCTTTTATGATAATTTACCTATCAGTGGCAGTATATAAAAATATGTAAATTTGCTGTTTTTCAAGACTGAACTACCTAAAGAAGAGGAGTCTAATGCAACGATGTAACACTTCCAGAACCTCAGAATGAGGATATTTTGTAAATAGGTTGGAAGAGGATTATAATATCGTAGGTTAGTGTAATAACTGTTACTGTACTGCAGTAACTAGTGCTATAGGAATCCAGCAGTATCCTTAATGTTGACTTTTTTTTTTTTTTTTGCGGTATGCGGACCTCTCACTGCTGTGGCCTCTCCCGTTGCGGAGCACAGGCTCCAGATGCGCAGGCTTAGCGGCCATGGCCCACGGGCCCAGCCGCTCCGCAGCATGTGGAATCTTCCCGGACTGGGGCACGAACCCGTGTCCCCTGCATCGGCAGGCAGACTGTCAACCACTGCGCCACCAGGGAAGCCCCCTTAATGTTGACTTTTATTTGGGGTGAGTTTATATTTTGTGTAGTGTTCATTTACTTTTGGGGGAGGGTAGGAGCAGTGATATTTAAAAATTTATGTTATTGGGCCATATGTTTTGATTAGGTAGTAAATTTACTTTTAAATTGTGAGTCTGAGTTGTAATTGCATTTCTCTCAAAATGACATAAGTGCGTGAGCAGCTACGTTTTATTTTTTTATTTTATTCTAATTAATTATTTTTAACATCTGTATTGGAGTATAATTGCTTTACAATGGTGTGTTAGTTTCTGCTTTATAACAAAGTGAATCAGCTACACATATATATATATCCCCATATCTCTTCCCTCTTGCGTCTCCCACCCTTCCTATCCCACTCCTCTAGGCGGTCACAAAGCACCGCAGCTACGTTTTATTGATGATCTGACTGAGGTTAATGTGCGCTTCCTATTTCCAAGTTCACCCTTCATCTAATTTCACCTTTCTTTGGAAAATTAATACAAATCACAACCATTTTTATTGCCTAGTTGTTTATAAAGTTTTATTCAAAGAGCAAAGATTTGATGGTGCATAGAAGAGACAACTGTTTATGGGCCACTTGCTGGGCCAGCACCAAAGGATTGAGAACATATTTTGACCACTAAAAGTTGTACTGGCTCTTGTCAAATTGCACCGCTCCATCAGAGGGTCAGACAGCTCAGCGTGGACTGACAGCAAGGTCAGCATTGTGAATGGCCATTCCCAGTTCCCTTTAATCTGCTGAGCATCCATGCAGTGGGGAAGCAATGCACCATGAGGCAGTACTAGAGGTTCAGTAGATCTTTCACTTCAAAGAATAATCTAGAAACTATCACAAATGACCAAGTTGATGCTACAGTCATTGAAGTTGAGATGTATGATGGGGTGAGGCTCAGTTATTCACAGAAAAATCCTGGCAAGGCTTAATTCCAATTCACGATTAGTATCATTACCCATATTTTGCTTAAACTTCAAAAAGCCCCTTTGAGGTAGCTGTTATGCCCTCTGTAATCTTCTTCATGTCCTGGACCTAGGAAGTCAAAATATTTGATCCAAGTGTGCCAAGGTCTGCTATAGTCCATTCCTAGTAGTTTTGTTTTCTTTGGTTTTTTAAAATTGGCTTTCCTGGTTATTTTGAGCTTTGTTTTATTCCTCTACCTATTGAGGTTACATGTGTATTTTGGAATTACATCATTTACATAGAAACACTTTTCAAGTGAAGGTGACCAGTGTCCTAGGAAAATGAAACCACTTTAAAAGTAGACCATGGAAATCACAAAGTCTGATATTCCACAATGCGGATTGCAGTCTTATGGACACTAGAAATACCATGGGTAGGTCATCAGTAACAATAATATTTCCCTATGGGCACTTTCTGATAACACTGGCTTGTTTTATCTTAATGTCACAATGAAGCAGTATGAAATGTTAATGCAAGAATTTGTTTTAGCTATGTATGTAAATCATATTACAAGCAAGTTATTTGGTTGGTTGGCTTTTTAGTTCATTCCTTCAATCAGATGCTTCAAAAGAAATGCGTTTCAAATGTCCACTTTATGATCAGCTTAAGGATCAGTTTAGAAAGAAAAATATTTGGTAAACCATTCCTGGTGGGCTGAGCCCTGCTTCTGCTGGACTTCTTTGGGCTGGGCTCTTTCATCATCTTGTGTCCTAAAAACAAACAAAACGTTTTCTTAGATGGTTTTGAAAATTATTCAATAAACAACTTAATACTCTACTAATCTTTTTAGGGAAAGATAACTGCTTCTTTACTCTTAAAAAGATACTAGGGCTTCCCTGGTGGCACAGTGGTTGAGAGTCTGCCTGCCGATGCAGGGGACACGGGTTCGTGCCCCGGTCTGGGAAGATCCCACATGCCACATATTTTGCAACATGTACTGTTTATTTCAGGCACAAATTAAACAACCCCCTCCAAAAACAGGTAAAAGAAGAAATGGTTAATCAATACAGTATTACACTTTATGGCTTCTTCAAAAGTTATCTGATGTGCTCTGGCATTTCAATGAGGTTGTGAAATTAGCCTAATAAATTGAAAAGGGGAGACGGTAGGTAAGAAAGTACAGTGTATATCTGTCTGAACGGTCTCTAACTGCGTTTGTGAAGCTTCTTATAAAACAGTGGGGGGACTTTCCCCGTGGTCCAGTGATAAAGAACCTGCCTTACAATGTGGGGGACGCAGGTTTGATCCCTGGTCAAGGAACTAAGATCCCATATGCTGCGGGGCAACTAATCCTGCGTGCCACAACTACTGAGCTCGGCGCCTCAACAAGAGCCCACATGCCGCAAACTACAGAGCCCACGGGCCCTGGAGCCTGCGCACCAAAATAGAGAAAACCCGCATGCTACAACTACAGAGAAGGCTGCACGCTGCAACAGAAGATCCCGCACGCCTCAACAAGGGTCCCGCGTGCCGCAACTTAAGACCTAATGCAGCCAAAAATAAATAAAATAAATCTTTAAAACAAACAGTGGGAACACAGCTTTAAACAGAGGTGTGTGATAATGAGATGAACTGTAGCCAGTCAGGCTGGCTCTGGCAGTTACCAGACCGTGTGCTTGGGGCTCCAGGCCTCAGTGTCCTCAGCTGTGACACAAAGGGCTGGACTCGTTCAATGACTGACAGCAAGTCCTTCCAGCTCCACACTCACATTTGTCCAAATAGCCTTGGGGAGGCAGGGCCTTTGGAAAAGGAACATTTCAGAAGGGGCCCTTTCAGAAATGCAAACTTCAAAGCCCAGAATTAAAGATACTGCTCTGAACGGAAGGCTGGACAGGCAGGAATCAATAAACAAAGGGGAAATCGCACATTTCCAGAAGCCTCAAGGGCTTCTGGAAAAATAAGGCAGTATCAGAGATCATCATGCATGATCAACCAAACCCACAGATTAAGAGGCCTTAAAATTACAAGATTATACAATGAATCTTGAGAAATAACCTTAATAATAATAGTGGAAAATTACTGAATGCTTCTGTGCCAGGTCTTGTGCTAAGCATGTCCTATGGATTAATTCCTTCAGTCTCACATGAGTCTAATGAGGTAGGTGCTGTATTATCTTCATTTTAGAGGTGAGGAAACAGAGAAGTCAAGTGAGCTGCCCAAAGCCAAGCAAGCTAACAACAAGGATGAGAATTGGAATCCAGACTCAAGGCCAGATGATGAGTCCATCTTCTGTGTGACCCACTCTGAAGTGGTCAGCTAAGTGATTCAATGTCCCCTGTCTAATCATCCATGGGGAAAAAAAAAGTTTTCTGGAATTTGGTATCAGGAATAGTGCCTCTTCTAAAGAATGACCTATTTCCCTTCTCTTACACATCTTCCTTTTTGGCTGGGTTGTAATTTGTCCAAGGCAGGGCTTGTTTCGTTACCCTTTGTATTGGCCCAAATGCTGGGTATTTAACAGGTACCAGAAAGGAATACTAATTTCCCTCCTGACCATGGGAAAATGGAATCATAGCTTTGGCCCCCTACCTTGTGGCAGTTTTTACATCTAGAGATGGGGTGGGTTTGTAAGGCTGGCCACAGCTGGGGCCTGGGTCCAAGCTGGGTGACTTAGTTATCGGAGGAGTGTTGATCCTGGAGCTCAGGTCGCCACTCAGAAAGTTCTTAGCATAGGAAGCGAGGTTTGGCACACTGACCACTCGGCTGGGCACTTCCTCCATCTTCTTTTTCTGTTGGTATTAAAGGAAAGGCCCGTTAGTACCACCCAAAGAGGCATTGTCGTAAAAGTAGATAAGGCCTGCCCAACCAAAATTATATGAGCAAGGAGGCAATAACTTACATGTTTGTTTTTAAAGCATTTTTTCTTCCAATCCACTTTGTGCTTTAAAAAAACATAGGCTCACAATCTCTTATCCAAAATTTCTGGTGACAAGTGTGATTTTTAATTTAAAATCTTGTTTTAGATTTTAAAAGGCTATATAACACCCCCAGCAGAAGCTGGGCCCACCTTGTCCTCAAACACATTAATATTTCTGGAGTGAAACTTACATTTTGTCACACCAAGAGCGATATATAAAAGTTATAAATGAGCTTACATGAATTCAGCTTGGGTTAGATTTACTGTCCTATGAGTTACAAAAAAAATACAAATTTTTAAGCACTTTAGGATTTTGTGATAGCAGATGAGAGATTTGGACGTGAATATTCTCACTGTAATAAATTCCAAAAATTTTTGTAAAAGGAAAAAAAGTTACAGTGAAGGATTCCTGCTCTTTCCTCTCTCTTTCCTATCACCCAGATATAGCCATTATTAATAGTGACACATTTATATATAAAAAGTTTGGAAAATTAAAAAATCTCATAAAAAACATAATCTGCCTAGCCAGATATAAATACTGTTTATTAATAATTTGGACTATTTCCTGGGGGTCTTATTTTCAATGAATATTCGTCTAAATGAATGCTGGACAATTGATAAATAAGCTGCCATTACCTTTGGGAAAAACAAAGCCAGCAGAATTATGTAATGCATTGAAACCAGCAGGACCAATTTACCTTCATGGAAGGGGTCAAATACCCTGGGCGAGGATTGAAAGAGAAGGACCGATTCCGATGGGACACGGCGCTAGGGAATGCTGCATAGTGAAATCTTCTCTCCTCCTGGAAAAACAATACAACTGAGTCTAAATGAGCCTAACTACCCAGCACACTTTAATTTGAAGGAAGATGGCTGTGTGAGAGCAGACTACAGAGAGGAGGAAAGACCAGGGAAGGGAGGGGAAGTCAGTGGGAATCGAGCTGCCACCCACTGAAGCTTTGAGGAAGCACCTTTATTTCTGGGGCCTTTGTGTCCCCAGCACCCCTTGTGAAGGAAAGGGCGAGCTTTTTTGGAATGCCTTAGGGAAGTCAGAGATCCAGGTACTCTCAGGATCTGAGCAGAATCTACTGCAGAAAGTTATTAGTTAAGACAAAGAAAAGGAAACACCCAGGTACAATCACTATATGGCCAATCTTCTTTGCCTGTGTCATTCTCCACTTTTTTCTTTCCTGCTGTATTGTTTCTAAAGCAAGTTCCAGTTGTTGTATAATTTCATCTGTAAAAACACTGAGGGCTTCCCTGGTGGCACAGTGGTTAAGAATCTGCCTGCCAATGCAGGGGACACGGGTGCGAGCCCTGGTCCGGGAAGATCCCACATGCCGCGGAGCAACTAAGCCCATGCGCGACAACTACTGAGCCTGCGCTCTAGAGCCTGCAAGCCACAACTACTGAGCCCACGTGCGACAACTACTGAAGCCTGCGGGCCTAGAGCCCATGCTCCGCAACAAGAGAAGCCACTGCAGTGAGAAGCCCGCACACCGCAAGGAAGAGTAGCCCCCTCTCGCCGCAACTAGAGAAAGCCCGCGTGCAGCAACGGAGACCCAACGCAGCCAAAAAAACCCAAAAAACAAAAAACATTGATAAGTGTTTCTAAGAGATAAGGACTCTTTTTAAAAAGATAACCACAATACCTTTGTCACACTTAGCAAACAAGCAATTCCTTATTAGTATCATCTAATTTTCAGTTGGTGGTTAAGTTTTCGTCTTTATCTTGACATGAAGCGACGTGACTGGGGAGCAGGAGGGTACAAGGATGGGCGTGAGATACAAGTGTGCATGTGCATTGTGGGAGGATGTGTGGCTGTGTGAACCACCATAAGACCATGGATTTTACTCTCAGGACAGGGAGCCACAGGAGGTACTGAACAGAGCCATGTTGTGGTCCGTAAGAGTACTCTGGTCGCTGTGAGGTCAACAGAGTGGGGTGAGGCTGGAGTGAGTGGGGAGCCCAGTGGACTCTCCATCATGCATGAGAGGCAGCAGGGCCTGGACCAAGGTGGTGAAGGTAGAGATGGCAGGAAGAGGCTGGACTTCTGATGTGGCTAATTAGCTGACCCGCGTGGACCACGCTGACAGGAGCAAGTGTATCACCCAAAGTCCCCAGAGCTGAATGTAAGCCACTGGGAACTGGCTTACAGAGAACTTTCAACCAAAGCATGGAGCACAGGAAGGCTGGGCAAAAGCCTAAAGCAATGGTTAAAGTGTGAGGAGACATGAGTGTGAGGTGGAAACCATTCTAGATTTTCCCAAATGCTGTAGGTTGAAAAAACCAAACCAATACCAACATCAGACAGATGGTGTGGGACTTGAGAGTGATTTTTTTTTTTTTTGCCTTCTACTTTCCTGTGTTAATTTTTTTTAGTGAGCATGTCTTTTTTTATATAATAGGGGAAAAATAACCAAGGGCCTTTTGTAAGGTGGTTTTAGGGTTATAGGATTACAGTTTTAGGCACCCATGGAAGTGCTAGGCTAAAGCAAATACCCTGGACAGCCTCACCGTGAGCTGCTTGATGATCTCCTCCCTCTCCTTCAAGCGGGTCTGCAGACGGCCTATGAGCTGAACGTCCTCCGGCCTCGACTCCCCCTTCCCTGGCTTCTCTCCGGAATCTTTCAGTCTGTTTGGAGCAGGCATGCAGTTAGCCACCATGCTGCAATGACTCAACCGCAAGGAGGGAGAAGAGGTGGACGTGATGGGGACGCTGCTATGTTGCTTGGCCTGGCTGGCCACTCTCTGTTCACCAAACGGGAAACTGAGGCCCAGAGAGCCTGCCCAGGGCCACCCAGTGAGTTGGCTGCAGAGCTCAAGGTGGAGCCCAGGACTGCAACTCCCATTCTGACACTTGTCAGTTCCCCCAGGTTCTGTAGGGCCCAGGACCCAAAGGCCTGTGTGTGCACACTGATGCCACATTCAGTGGGGCTTCAAGAACCAGCGAAGTTTGGGAGAAGAGGCCTCAGCCGGAAACCGTCCCCACCCACACCAAGGCCAGCAGGTTATGCCAGTACAGATGTGGCTCCCGCCCCACCTGCAGGCAGCCAGAGAGCATGGCATGAGCTAGTTCTACAAAGCAGCAGGGCAGCTGGTACTACCGCCCTTTCAGTGTGAAGCTGGAGAGAAATAACCTCCAGATGGTGGGCAAGAGAGGGTGAGGGCTGCCGGTGATCTACTGACTGTAGTTGATAAGAGGCCAGGGCTTTGGGGTGAGATGACTTGGGCTCTTATCCCAGCTCTGCTCTTTTCTAGCTATGTAATCTTGGGCATTTTGCCCGTGAGACTCAGTTCCTTCTTTAATACGAGTGTGAAACTGGGTGGTTGTGAGGATTCAGTGAGATCATGCATGCCCAGCACGTGCTAAGAACCCATTAGATGGTAGCTGGTAAAACCTTCCACTCCAGATTCTGGATGATTTGCTTTGTATTGGAGCCAGTGGAGGACAGTTTTTAAGAGCACAAGTTAAGGGTCAGACAGGCGACGTTTAAACTTACTTAGTGCTGCTTGCCCTGATCTCCCTGTCACTAACCCCGACCTCCCAGTCTCTTCTCCTCTCGGCAGTCAGAAGTGACCCTGTTAAAAGGTATCTCAGACCATGTCAGTCATGCTCAAAGCCTTACAAGGGCTTCCCAGTGCACTCCATCCGAATACACCCAAACCCCTTCCTGCTCAGTGCAGCATCTCCTCCACCCCTCCCAGCTACCTTGCCAACCTCAGTTCCTATCATCACTCTCTCACTCATTCCACTTAAGCTTTCTGGCTGTTTGGTCTTGGGAGGCGGGCCCCAGGGCCCTTGCACTTGCTGTTCGGGCTGCTTGGAATGCTCTTTGTCCAGATGGCTCTCTCATTTCCTCTCCTCTTTCTGCTTAAATGTCACCTCCTTGCCCACCCTTGGCATTCTAGACACTGATCCTGTTTTCCTTCTAGTACCTTCAGGTACTTTCATTACCTGATATGAAGTTAAATATTTGTTTGCTTATTTCTTTGTCAGAATCCCCATCTAGAATTTGTGAGCGCTATGAGAGCACAGTCTTTGTTTTATTCCCATTGTAACTCCAGAGCCTAAAACAGTGCAAGGCACACAGTAGGCCCTTAACAAATATTTGCTGAATGAATAAATGAATGCTTGCACGAGGGGCCCTTGCTTTCTTAATCAATCCTTGGGAATAATGGTTTCCACCCTGAAGAACTGATGTGAAGATTAAATGAGATGGTGCACATTAGAAGGTGGAAATGCTCATAAAAAAGTAGCCCTGATCTTCTTCTGTGTGTGAGGGTCAAACCATGCTCATTCCTCACAGATTCCCAGTACCCTGCACAAGACAGGAATGCAGTCTCATAGAAAGACGGGTGGCAGGGGGCTTCCCTGGTGGCGCAGTGATTGAGAGTCCGCCTGCCGATGCAGGGGACACGGGTTCGTGCCCCGGTCTGGGAGGATCCCACATGCCGTGGAGCGGCTGGGCCCATGAGCCATGGCCGCTGAGCCTGCGCGTCCGGAGCCTGTGCTCCGCAACGGGAGAAGCCACAACAGTGAGAGGCCCGCGTACCGCAAAAAAAAAAAAAAAAAAGACGGGTGGCCAACCATCCCAGTTTGCCTGGAACTGGGGCGCTTCTGGAACTCGGGACTTCTAGTTTTAAAACTAGGAGAGGGCTTCCCTGGTGGCACGGTGGTTGAGAGTCCGCCTGCCGATGCAGGGGATGCGGGTTCGTGCCCCGGTCTGGGAGGATCCCACATGCTGCGGAGCGGCTGGGCCCGTGAGCCATGGCCGCTGAGCCTGCGCGCCCGCCTGTGCTCCGCAGCGGGAGAGGCCAGGACAGTGAGAGGCCCGCATACCGCAAGCAAAAAACTAGGAGAGTCCTGGGGACACTAGGATGAGGTCCCCCTAATAAAACGGTACATCTACTAGTCCCTTCCAACCTGGGGCCAAGTCCTCACTTACTCGGTTTCCAGGGCAGCCAGCCGGGCCTGGAGCTGCGCTTGAGCGCTGCTGAAATCGGCCACCATGGCCTGCATCTCCTTCCGGTGTTCCTGGCGTAGCATCTCCACCTCCCGGGCCCGCTGGGCTTGCTGATCCTCTTCCAGCAGCCTGTGGGGCAGGGTGGAAGCACAGCTGGGCTTGTCCAGGCTCTAGGGACTGAACCTCTAGGGCACTGGAGTTTCTCCCCACTCTGCTGGGTGGCCTGCAGAATCTAAGGTCAGGACACAGTGGGAAGGAGATCCGGGGTCTCTGCGTTGTGGGGTCCAGCTTGTGGAACCTCTTCTCAGTACTTCCACCCCAGCATTCCATGAAGGAGAAACCTGAGCACAAAGGGCAGCCTTCTGGGGGAAGGGGTGGAGGACAGCTCAGGAGAGGAGTCCCAGAAAACACTCCTTTCACTTGGGGGAGATGGGTAGGCCTGGAGGCTGAGATTCTGTATCGGACTTACCAAACGTTGTGGACTCTGAGAGCTGGGAGACCAGCGGTCCAGGGTGGGGAGGCAGGATGGGAGAGGGATTAGGAGAACACTGTTTAGAGCCAGGCTGCCTGCGTCCCTCCGCGGCCTCCCCCATCACTTCCTAGCTGCGTGACTCTGGGCGAGCTACGCTCTGCTCAGTTTCTCCATCTGACAACAGTGGCTACCTTACAGGGTTATTGAAAGGATGAACTATGTTAATTCATGTCCAGAACAGCCCGTGGCACAAAGCGTATGTTCGACCATCAGCTATCACTTTTCTTAACCTTGGGGTGGGGCACTAAGGGATCCTCAGACCAGCCTCAGGGGGCCTGACACCTTCTGAAAGTACATGCATATTTTTGTGTGATGATATCCTTCTCCAGGAGAGGGACATCGTTTTCCTCACCTGGAGGGGGCTATAATCGGAAATGGTTAGGAGCCCCTACTCTGGTCCAGTCTCCTTATTCCAGTGTCACATGGTGAGTCTCTAACTGAATTTAAGGTGCTCCACCTTGGCCAGGTGGATTCATGGCTGTTTCTCAGATGAGCCTCAGGCCTACTTTCACGTGAACTTTACGCCAGGGACTGGAACATTCAAACTCTGGGATGAAATGGACAAATGCCTTCAAAGATACAAACTACCAAAGCTCACTCAGGAAGAAACAGATAACTTGAAAAGTCCTATATCTATTAATGAAATTAAAGTTGTAGTTATAAACTTTCCAGCCAGGGAAAAAAAAGCCATGAATTCAGGACTTGATAAAGGGCTATCCAGCCTGGACAAGGAAATCAGAGTTGCCACCACAATTTACAGAGTACCAGGGTCAGTGCTAAGCATCTTCCTATACATTTCACTGCATTCTACAACAGCCCTGAGAAGGGGTGGTGTTTTCTACTTTTTACAGGTAAGGGCAGGGTCTTGGAGAGATTCGCAGACTCGCCCAAGGTCACACAGCTAGTTAAGAGCAAACAGAACTGTCTTAACTATTCCACTGCACTGACTCCCTAAGGCTAGTTTTGAGGATACTTTTGGCATCGTTAAGTTTGATTCCATAGATTCTCTGATCTGTAGGGAAACAGGGTACCCCTCCTCCCATTTCAGGGCTAACCCTAGGCGTTTCGAGATCTAGAATTCCTAGACCACTGATACTTTCCATGGGTCAAAGGACTAACATCAGTGAAGTGCTGGCGTACTTGGGAGACCTTTCTTTGGGAAGATGCCAAGGGTGCAACCCAATCTTAGATCCCAGAGGCTCGCCAAGGGGCAAAGGAGAGAAGCCCCTACCCGCAGACCTACCTGCGCTGGTCGCGGAGCTGCAGCGCCTCCTGCCGCTGCTGTTCCACCTCAGCCCGCAGCCGCCGCACTGTTTCCTGGAGCTGCGAGTTCTCCTCCCAGAGGCCGCATCCCTCGCTGGGCTCCTGCTCGGCGGCGCCTTTGCTCGTCGGGTAGCCCGCCTGGCCTGGACCGCCCCCCTTCTAGGGAGAAAGCAGCCAGAAGAGCCGTTTGCAGGAGGCGCAATGGCAGACAAGGGCCAGAGATGGGCCGCGGCAAAGACCCAGCCTGGAACCCAAGTCGGGCTCCTGATTCAGGAGCTCACGTCTAGTCTCTTAAAGTATTCTGCTTTGAGAGTTGGCCAAATGTGGGCCTCAAAAAGTCTAATAATGCTGGTGAGCCAAGAATGTGGCTTAAATTAAAACAAGCCCAACACTGCACCTGTGTGGAGTGGGGGGGGGGAAGGGGTAGGATGTCTCTGAGCTGCTTCTTGTTAGGACACTAATTCACTAATTACCCCCCAAAGGTCTCATTCCCAAATTCCATCATATTGGTGGTTAGGGCTTCAACATGTGAATTTGGGGCAAAACCACACAGGGCAGAGGAAGGGGAGAGTGAATGTTTGCTGAACAACAATCTGTCACATCACCTCACAGGATTCTGATACAGCGGCTCTGGGTACATCCCAGCCCTGTGTCTTTTGAAAAAGCTTCCCAGGTGACTCTAAGGCCACCACAGTTGTGATCCACTGCCCCACACTTGCCCTTGCCCGTCTCTTTACCTAGGGTGCCTTCCACACCCAACCATTCCTGCCTTGGTGATGCCTTCTCAACCCCTCAGGGGAGAGGCGACAAGCTTTCTCTTCTCTGAGAGCTAGATCCTCTCCGTGTGGAGGTTATAATGAAGTGCACTGATTTGTTGAAATGCTGGTTTCCTCCACCAGACCAGCAGCTGTTCCGGGAAGGAGCCATCTCCTCTTCATCTTCCCAATCCTATAGCACCTAGCACAGTGGCTGGGATTCAGCAGGTGCCAAATGAATGCTTGCTGCGAAATGATGCTTGAATGTCAATGGTTCCGACAGAAATACAAAGACTGATATCCACCATTAAATGGGGTCAGGGTTAATCCCCGATTAGTGAATGTAGCAGTTTTCAAGTCCATGCAAACATGCCTGAAGGTTTGTGCATCTGTTCCTTCCAAAGACTGAACAGCATTGCACAGGGAGCATGTGTGGCCTAGGCCCTGTACCTCTTGCTTCCAGCCCTGGGGTTTGCATAGTGTGGGATGCCCATGGGCACCACCTGGCACTCACACCTGCACGACCTGAAGAGCCTGGTTAAAGTCCTGTGGGACCACCCTTGACTAGTGGGAGAGAGAAGCTGCTGGATAAGTGCATCCCCCTCTGTACTTGGCTGCGACAGATTTGAGAATTATTTCATGGGGCTCCTCAGAAGATCGCAGTGGATGCAACACCACTTACCTGCAGTGGTGGCCACGCTGGGAATGCATCCTGACATTGCACCCCCCTTTCACTCCTGCTGCCTGGGGCTGTTACTTCTTGTGGATATGCTTCTTCTCTGTGTGGGATATCACCCAGGGCCTTGCTGTTCCTCCCAGAGGGTTCAGAGCTTCCCTCCAGTGAGGTGTAGGTGAGGATTGGATGTGGATGACCAGGTACTGTCTCATCTACCCAGCCCGGGTCTCTATCCATAGCCCTCAGGCAAGTCTGTCATTCATTGCAGAGGGTCCAATATTGGGCCCTCCAGCCACCAGCTGTCACCATCCCACACTCCCCCTATCTCCTTCCACAGGTCCAGGTGTCCTCCACCAACCTAGAACATTTAATGGATCATATTCTGTTTTCCCTCTGCTAGACTTTACCAGCCGAGCTGAATTCATCGTGATACATCATTTGTTAATAACTCTCATTAAACACAGAAATCGTCTTCAGGTTCTCAGTACCAGCAAAATCTGGAATGAACCATCCCCATGTTCCTGCGATCTTCAGCAGGGCTGGGACACCAGCTAATCGTGGCCGTCTGCACACCCTGGTGGAGACTCTGCTGTGTGCAGAGCTGTGTGCCGAGCACTGGGGGTGGGGCTGGGGGATGAGATGAAGCAGACATGGCTTGTTCTCAAAGGATGCCTAGTCCAGGCGAGGAAACAAGGGTGTCCATGAAGCGACGGGTCTCCAACAGGACAGGCAGGAGAGGCGGGTGCCAGCTGAGCTATTGCAACAGGAAGTGCTCCAGGAGCCCAGAGGGTAGAGAGGTCACGGGTGTGGAGGGGAGGCCTGTAGCATGGAGGGATCGACTGGGCACTGAAGGATCAGCTGGGCACTGGAGAGGGAGGAAGGGGTCCCAGGCAGGGGGCAGGGCATATGCAAAGGCAGTGAGGCAGGATGCAGAGCCTGCATTTAGAGCAGAGGGGGATATGCAGCCAGTGGGTAAAGGCTTTTCAATGCCAGACTGACCATTGGGAGCTTATTCTCATAGCAGTGGGGAGCCACTGAAGGCTTTACACAGATGCACTTTAGATGAATACCTGAAGCCGTATGTGGTGGGCTAGGGAGAGATGCCTGGGTTGTTAGGAGGTCCCTGTGCTACCCAGCAAGGTAGGAATTATGGAGGGCAAGGAGGGGGATGATGGGCCGAGTCTGACCAGAAAGTTCAAGGAGAGTCAGCACTGACCTTTGGTGACAAGCTCACCTATCCTCACAGGAACAGGGAGGTCTAGACAGGGAGTCTGTCTGGGGAGGTGTTCTGAGAAACTCTCTGCAGGTCTACAGGACGGACCCTGTCTGGCACCAACACCCTGAGATCCCACTGCATCTGCATTTAAAATAACACGCTGCACTTAAAACTTGTTTTTGCTTTCCAAAGATGGGAGCCTGCAGGCTCATCGTGTCCCCTCCAGGCCTGTGGAAAGAGAGGGTCTTTCCCCCTTCAGACAGGGGGTGACCGAGCACCCAGAGCCTCTCCCTGACACTGCTCCAAGAAGGGTGTGGCATGGGCAGGGCAGGGGTGCTGACCTCTGCAGTGCTGGCACGGTCCTTGATGTCCCCTGGACACTGGCTGATGGCCTGTCGCTTGCCCACACTGCCCGGGGCCCTCAGCTCAGCCTGCAGCGCTTCCAAGTCCTTCTGATGCTCAGAGCAGGCAGCCCGCTGCTCCGCCAGCTCCTGCCTCAGGGCCTCTGCAAAAGGAAGAGCATCGAAAAGTCAGGAGCACGGTGAGGCCAAAGTCTCTTCTGCAGGGACCACAGTCTCTGGGGTGGGCTGCAGTGGGGAGCTGCTGCAGGCGCTGGTTCGAGTTCCCCAAACTTACTTACGTATTTCAAGAGAACAGTAACAACAATACCATGTATAGAGCACTAAATGTGCTAAACCCTTGAAAACTGTTCTCAGTTAAGCCCTACTACCATCCTATCCAGTATTAGCCCTCCCATTTTATGACGAGGGAACAGAGCCTCAGAGAAGCTGAGTAAGTAGCCCAGAGCCACCCTGCTAATAAGCGGTAGAGTCAGGATTCAACACTTTCCATGGTTCTTCTTCCCTTGGGACCATGTGCTTCGCCATTGCTGGTTAGTTAGGACGGGTGGTGGGTCAGGGTGGGACAGCCTGGGTCCAGAGCTGAACCCCGAGGCAACACCTGGCCTCAGCACCAAGTCAGAAAACTAAGAACAGGGAATTAGCAAATGACCCAGTGGCCTCTTCTGGGGGTGCAGGTCTCAAATCGGAAATGTTGATATTTGTGCCAATACTTAAGGAGACAAAACATTCACAGGTTCTACTTCTCATGGATGTAAGGTCCCAGCTGGATTGTGAAGGTGGGAGATGGCATGTCATCCCAACAGGATCATGATTAAAACCAGAATCATTCAGGAGAAATGTACATGCCCTCCTTAACTCAGGGACCAGTACAGCCAGAAACTCGAATTTCTCCTCTGAGGTTAGTAGGTGATTTCTGATAGTGTAACGCTTACCAGCATGATCAAAAGGCAAAGAAAACAATCATTTCAAAAAGAATATTCTCTGATGGAGTAGACACTATTCAGTGAGCTATTAATTAATTAATTTATTTATTTTTTGGCTGCGTTGGGTCTTTGTTGCTGTGCGCGGGCTTTCTCTGGTTGCGGCGAGTGGGGGCTACCCTTTGTTGCCACGTGCGGGGTTTTCA
Organism: Aethalodelphis obliquidens; assembly: GCF_003676395.1. Taxonomy (NCBI): domain Eukaryota; kingdom Metazoa; phylum Chordata; class Mammalia; order Artiodactyla; family Delphinidae; genus Aethalodelphis; species Aethalodelphis obliquidens. The sequence goes on along the minus strand of NW_020837950.1, from coordinate 31,403,235 downwards.
TTGCGGTGGCTTCTCTTGTTGCGGAGCATGGGCTCTAGGCGCGCGGGCTGCAGTAGTTGTGGCTCACGGGCCCTAGAGCGCAGGCTCAGTAGCTGTGGCGCGCGGGCTTAGGTGCTCCGCGGCATGTGGGATCTTCCCGGACCAGGGCTCAAACCTGTGTCACCTGCATTGGCAGGCGGTTTCTTAACCACTGCGCCACCATGGAAGTCCGAGCTATTAAATTTTAAAGAGAAGATGATTTTCAAGTGCTAGTAAACTTGATACTTTATTTTCTATTATGGACTTCTGAGACCATATTTTAGTTATTGCAAATTACTTTTGAAACATTGTTCCAATAATCCTAGAGGCCATAAGATACCCAGTACAGGCTGTAGTACAAAGCAAGTGCTCAACATATATTTGTGAAACAATTAAATGATGTTCAGAGTGAAAATTAATGATATTGTGAAAGCGTATCAGTTGTAAAAGATTTCCCATAAGTTTACTAAGGTTCTCTGAAAAGGACAGTATTTAAACACATAGAAAAGTTTAATGTATTCTGATGCTTCATACCAGTGAAGCCCGCGTTTCCTTTAGATGCTGCTAACTTTAGCATTTCCCACGCGGCCGCCTCTTTCCAGGGTAGCTGCTAACTAGGAAATCTGTGGGACTCTCTCTCTCTCTCTCTCCTTCATCCAGAAACGTGCAGAGCTGACGTGCTGACATGCAGTGAACAGGACATACTGTATAATGAAAACTCAACCAAGCAGCAGGTAGAACTTATTCACCTATGGAGGTAAAGAAAATGCTTTTCCCAGAATTCTCTTAAGGAGAGCCCTGTCTGGGATTGAAGAAATATTTTAAAAGGTCAATATGGGGCTTCCCTGGTGGCGCAGTGGTTGAGAGTCCGCCTGCTGATGCAGGGGACGCGGGTTCGTGTCCCAGTCCGGGAGGATCTCACATGCCGCGGAGCGGCTGGGCCCGTGAGCCATGGCCGCTGAGCCTGCGCGTCCGGAGCTCCGCAATGGGAGAGGCCACAGCAGTGAGAGGCCCGCGTACCGCAAAACAAAAACAAAAACAAAAACAAAAAGGTCAATATGGTCTTGAATGCTAGGCATGAAATAAGGAGGGCATTGGTCTTGCTCTTAAGAGTGAAAAAGAAGATGAGAGTAAAAGAGAAAATGAGGGAGAGAGATGATCTACAAAAATGGAGAGAGGCCCTTGGAGTCAGCCGTGCAAAGTTGGAATATTCAACAATAATGACAGTGAACATTTACATAGCATTTACCATGTACCAGGCTCTATTCTTCCCATGTATATACTCACATAATTCTAATAACAGCCCAATGAGGTGGATACTATTATTATTCCCATTTTACAGATGAGCAACTGCATCACAGAGCAGTTAAGTAACTCGCCTGAGGTCACACAGCTAGTGAGCACTGGAGTCAGACTTCAAGCCCAGACAATTTAGCTCTGGAGCTCTTTACTGCCTCTGGAAACTTCTAGAATGCTTTGTGTGACAGGTTTTTGCTGTAGAAACTGAAGAGGAGGTGAGTTTCATGCTGGGGATAATGTGGGGACAGGGAACAGCAAGGAGCCTGGGGGCCTAAGTCCCCAAATTTGCAGAAATCTTCAGAAATGAGCGTTTGAGGTTATCTCAGGAAACTCTCACGAAGGCTCAGAGATCTGGCTTATGTTCATCAATGACGATGATATTATCTGCACTCACTGGGCTCATGCTATATGCTAAGCATTTTATATTTAATATCTCATCAAATCCATACAATGCTTCTATGATGGAAGGACAAGTGTAACTCCACTTTATAGAAAAGGAAAATGAGGCTGAGGGCAACCTGTCCCACATCTCACATCTTGTTGGTGTCAGAGCCGGAGAGTCACCCCAGCCCCTACCCCTGGGCCCCCTGCTGCCCCTGGTTTCCGCGTGTGAACCCTGCTGGGTGCACAGCCGGCCGCGTACCTAGCAATAGCGCCTGCTGAGCCTGCATCCTCTCCAGCTCTCCCTGGAGCTCTTGCTGGGCCTTCTCCTCCAAGGCCTGTAGCTCTAGCCGGTGTGCCTGGTGCTGGATCTGGAGGCTGCGGCTGGATTCCTTCTTCAAGCGCTCCTCTGTGGCCTGTGGGCAAAAGTGGGAGGAAGGAGGCATGGAAGTGGGCACAGAGGGGAGACCTGTCCCTTTTGCCTAGCTCCTCCTCTGTGCTGGGGCCCCCGCCCTGAGCACTCACCACTCCCTGATGGAGAGCTTATCAGGCTACAGTGAATGCTCCCCTGCCCATCTGGAATGACAGTGATGGTCTGGCCATAGCAGCCATTTTGTGCTGTGTGAACCTAACCCCTGTTCACAGCTGACTGGACCAGAGTGGACACCTGATTCAAGCTGGGTCAATCGTTGGGAATTTGGTGTTAGGAGGAAGAGAGCAGGAAAGAGACAGACAGACACTGGCTATAGGAAAAGCAAGAAAACACGTTCTCCCCTATAGGGCCCTTAGAAGGGACACAGCCCTGCCAACACCTTGATTTTAGGATTTCTGACTTCTGGCTTCCAGAACTGTCAGATAATAAATTTGTGCTGTGTTCGGCCACCAAGTTTGTGGTAATTTTGCTACAGCAGCAGTAAGAAACTAATAGTTTCTCTTTTTTTGGCAACAGAGAGTTCCAGTATCACATACCACTCTTCAGGTGAGGAAACTGAGGCTGGGAGGGATGAATTAACTTTCCCAAGGTCACACAGAAAAGATGCAGGATTAGGAGGAAAGAAGCTCGGAAAGGTGAAGCGCCATGACTGAAGACAGGTAGTGGCGGGGGCAGGGGTGTGACCCATGGGCGGCGGCATCCAGGGCCCAAGCCCTACCCGCTCCCTCATGCAGCCCCTGGGAACAATGAGAAATAGGACTGCGGCAAATGCATGAGGCTCCCATTAGGGGTGAGCAGGCAAGGCAGCTACCTGAAGACCGCAGCGTCTTTGCTTTGCTGCTCCCCAGCAAATGGGGAAAAACGGTCTTACTCCTCTCGTGGGAAACTCAGTCATCCCCTGTTGAGTTTAATAAGACAGAAAAGTCTTGCACTTTTCAAACTCTCCGATACTCTCCTCCTCTTGCACTTGCTGCAAGGCTCAGAGAACTCCAACTGGTGACCTTTTTATCCCTCGGGGAATGTGAATGGAGAGATTGAAGCAAAGGTTTGTAAAAGATGGAGCCAAACTCTCTCACTCTGACCCGGCATCTTCAGGTCAGCCCTGCCTGCCTTCCGGCTCAGAAGCCCTTGGCAGTGAAGACCATGCAGGGTTTAGCCGCCAGATTTTCTATCAAGTCAGACCCTCATCCCTGGCAAATTGCTCTAGCCTCTTGTTTGCCTTGCTCTTGTTGTGGCTGGTTTGGGGCCTCCTAAGCGGCCTGACTTCACCCCCAACTCTCCATGTTCCATCCTATATAAAGTCTCCTTCCCCTGTGCTCCCAAAATTCCATGCGCGGCCATCTCATGGCTCCAATTTACTGAATTACAGCAACCTGTTTGAGTGGCTGCCTTTCTCCTTAGAGGTGAGCTCTTTATGGGCAGACTGTGTTAATCATCTTCATATATCCTGACCTCAGCACGATGGTAGCCCAAGGTAAATGCTCAACAGAGCATGAGTAAGAAGAGTGGATCTTCTTAAAATTGAGCTCTTCTATGGACTGAATGTTTGTGTCCCCCCACCCCCAAAATTCATATGTTGAAACCTATTCCCCAATGTGATGGAATTAGGAGGTGGGGCCTCTGGGAGGTGCTTAGGTCGTGATGGTGGAGCCCTCGTGAATGGGATTAGTGCCCTTATACAAGAGACCTCAGAGAGAGCTCCCTTCCTCTTCTGCCATGTAAGGTTATAGTGAGAAGATGGCCATCTATGAGCCAGGAAGCAGGCTCTCAACACACCCCATATCTGTCCGAGTCTGAGACTTGGACTTCCAGCCTCCAGAACTGTGGGAAGTAAATTTCTGTTGTTTATAAGCCACTCAGCCTATGTTATTCTGTTAGAGCAGCCTGAACAGACTAAGACAAGCTCTTATTCAGTCATGTACTGTTCTAAGCACTTTACGTGGATTATCTCTTTTGACGCTCTCAGTGGTCCTATGTGGTACATACTATTAGCCATCATTTTATGAATGAGGAACCTGAGGCACAAGGAAGCCTAAGCTCTCTTTCCTCTTAAGTGGCAGACCCAGGATTTGAACCCAGGCATCCCACTCTTAATCACTATCCTGTGTTAGGAATGACCAGATGTCTGCCATCTCCAACGAGAACTGCAACCTGTCTCTTTTGTCTCATTCTGGAACCATCCCATGAAGACTGAAGCCAGCAATAAAGACCCCGTGAATCTGGTTCCAGGGTGACCAGGGACTGGGGCTTAGAACCGCAGGGTCCCCCCAATGGGCAGAGCACCCTCCCCCTCTCCCACCACCAGATCTTCCTTCCTCCAATCAGTTGGAGGCCCTGGGACACCTCCCTTGCAGGTGGGCCAGCCCTCTGTGCTTCCTCTGCCTCCTGCAGGGGATTGAGGCCTAAAGCCTGGAGGGGTAAAGCTCAGGCCAACCCAAAGGCTGGCATGACCCAGCAGCAAATAACCTGGGAATCTCGGCAGCCTGAGCCCTTATAGATTGCAAGCCAACCTGGAAAAAGATTTAAGAGAATAAAGGAAGAAAAGGAACTCACAAATTTTATAAATTTATTTATTTATTTATTTTTGGCTGCATTGGGTCTCCATTGCTGCGCGTGGGGCTTTCTCTAGTTGTGGCGAGCGGGGGCTACTCTTCATTGCCGTGCGCGGACTTCTCACTGTGGTGGCTTCTCTTGTTGCGGAGCATGGGCTCTAGGCACGCGGGCTTCAGTAGTTGTGGCTCACAGGCTCAGTAGTTGTGGCACATGGGCTTAGTTGCTCCGCAGTATGTGGGAACTTCTTGGACCAGGGCTTGAACCCGTGTCCCCTGCACTGGCAGGCGGATTCTTAACCCCTGTGCTACCAGGGAAGTCCCAGAACTCACAAATTTTGAACACCTACTAAGTGCCAAGCAGTCCACATTGCATGATCTCATTTCTTTTTTCTTTTCTTTTTTTAAAAAGCCTATTTTATATATTTATTGGGGCAATACATGCACATAGTATAAAGAATCAAATAATATTTTCAAAAAAGGAAAACCAGCACTTCTTAGCCCTCTTTCTTCCTCCTTCTGCATCCTGCCCACTGGAGGCAGCCACTGGCAACTCCTGTAGTTCTTTCTTCTGATATTTACCGCCATTAACAAGATAGTACCTTCCTACTGCTCTTTTTTTTTTTTTTTTTTTTGCGGTATGCAGGCCTCTCACTGTTGTGGCCTCTCCCGTTGCGGACGTGCAGGCTGAGCAGCCATGGCTCACGGGCCCAGCCGCTCCGCGGCATGTGGGATCCTCCCGGACCGGAGCACGAACCCACGTCCCCTGCATTGGCAGGCGGACTCTCAACCACTGCGCCACCAGGGAAGCCCCGCTCTATCTTGATTATTTTAGAAATTATGAATTGTCTTCCCATTATGGTGGATGAGGATTTTGGTCTCATACATTCTTCCCCTTCCATTCCTTATATACAGTTATCTTGCTTTTTTAAATACAGTAAAATATATTCAGTATTTATCCTTCTTGTGAGTAAGTACCATTTACTGCTGAGCTAAATGAACTATAATTATTAAAATCTACCTTATACATAGTTTTGTTTTTCCTTGCATTAATAACTACTGCATTTTTAATTTGCTTAGTTTTCTTTGGATATTTGGCTAAGTCTTCCTACAACCTCTAAAAGCTTTGTAAAATACTTTCACTACAATCTTTCACATGGCCAAATCGGTCAGAGAAACCATCAGGTCTATTTTTCCTCGGAGGCGTCTCTTCTAGAGCCCTCAATCATCATGCTCCAGTCTAGACTGAGTCGTTCCCTCAGCCAGTGGCATAGCTGGGCTCCTAAAACCTTCCTTCTCCTGTGTTGGATTCTCTGTAGCCTAGATCCCTTTTCTTTCCTCTTTCTTGATTTGCTTCCTTGTTTTGGTGGGATATTCTTCAAGGAACTTTCTAAGGAAAAGTGTACGGAAGATGTATGGGTCCAACAGGAGACAGAAACCACACAGTAATTTAAACAAGGGAAACTGAACCTAAAGAACTATTAAGCTCTGATAGGAGAGTAACTGTAGAGATGCAAAGAGAACTCTGAAGGGTATCCTGAGGCTGAGGGAGAGCATTCAAGAAAGGGAAAGCTTGGAAGGGAGAGCCCTTCCCCAGCCTGGGATCCAGACCTTGTTGGAGAAGGTGTGGTGGCAGCTCACGGATGGAGATCACCAGGTTGCCCAGGCCAGAGGCAAGCAGGAGTAACCCTCCACAGCGCTGGTGAGCCACAGATGGGCAGGTGCCCAGAGGGAACGGGGGCACCAATGCAGGCATGAGGGCCAGAGGGAACAGTGTTTGCCTTGGGAGCGTTGCAAGAAACAAACTTCTGAGGTGCAGGCAACAGCAGCCAACAGGCAGGAGCCCAGAAAGAGTCAGGGTGTGCAGGTGTGAGGATGGAGTCTGTGGTGTCCACATCGGGAGGCCACAGGATGGTAGTCACTGGGCCTGGACCAGGGCTACGAGATCACCGTGAAGTCACTGGGGGAGTATCACCTGATGTCCTCACACACCCAGAACTCTGTTCAACTGTGCAACAGAAGCCAGAAACAGAGGAAAAATGCAACTGCCAGAACCAGGAAGAGAAGCCTCCTTCTTCCTGCAAGGTGCCTCCAGCGCCTTCTACTGACAAAGCTTAACACTGTGCTCTCTGTAAAGGAGGAGAAATGCTTAAAGAATCCAGATCATTATCGCAAGCAGGCATCAAGAGCTGAGAGGCATAAACTGATAACAGAAGGTAAATGTCCTAATATTTCATTTGTCTGATATATTTTTATTCAATTTTCACTCTTGCTAATGGTTTTAACTGAATTTCTCAAAATTGCTTCATGATCTTCTTGCTTCCCTGTTGCTGTTGAGATGTCTGATGACATGTGGATTCAAGTACTTTGAGGCTGGTACCAGTTTTCCTCGTTGGGAGCTTTTAGAATTTCTTCTGTTTCCTTGGTGTTCTGAAGTTTCAAGACAAGCCTGGGTCGGGTCTTTTTCATTTCCTTATAGGAATTTCATTCTGTTATTTCTTTGAAAATCTCCTCCCCTCCATGATCTCTTTCTGGAACTCCTATTTGCTAGATATCAGCCTCCTGGATTGTGTTTCTACTCTTCTGGTTCCTTCTCTCCCATCATCCATTTCTTTGTCTTTCTACTTTGCTGTCTGGAAGGTTTCTTCATTTTCTATATTTCAACTCATTTACTGATTTTTAAGTTTTCTGCTATCCTGTTTTTTATTTTAAAAGAACTCTTTCTTGCTCTAATTGCCCCCTCCTTTGCAAATAACATGTTGTCCTTGTTTCATGGATGCAAATCTAATCTCTTAATTCTGAGGACATCAATCCTCATTGAATTTTTTTTTTCTGTTCCCCGCATTAGCCATTTCCTCTGAGTTCATTCTTTTCCTCTTAATAATCTTGGATTCCCACTCTCCCATTAGAGACTTCCTCGAAAGTTTAGTAATCTTCTGCTGTCTCTTCATATTTAAGAGTGGGCACTGAAGGATAATCAGAAACTCCATCTGTACCTGGGGTGGTGCAGCAGGGGGGCATCTGTTGGATGGTGAGTTCCTCTGGGGATCTCGGTTCTAGCTGCTTGTTTTCTGGAGCTGAGCAGAGAAAGCATTGCTGGGGGTGTGACAGAGGTGACTGTAGTCCACCGAATGGTTCAGTACACAGATTTTCACCTAAACTTAGTCTCAGATGCAAGCCTCATCCCAGCCTCTGTGACTGGTACTTCCTAATTCAGAGTCTCTCTGGCTTAGTTTACCCAGGGATCGCTGCCCCCACCCCAATCTCTTGTCCTTAAATAAGACAGAGGTAATTGGCTGCCTGTGCTGGGTAAGCTGGGAATCTGGGCTTCTAGGTGAGTCATACCCTCCACCTCACTCTTGCCTTCTGTTTCAACTGGTGCCTCCAATTCCTGGCTTCTCTGAGTTCCACTGTCAGCTTGATTCTCGTCCTTCTCTGTCTTCAGGCACTTTGGTTTGAGCCTCTCTGCTCTGCACGGTCATATACTATGTCTCCATTTGTTTCCTGTCCTCATATATTGTGGTTCAAGGGTACAGATGTCTCCCAGCTTCATCTGAACAGAATATGCTTCTGCTGTGTGTCTTTACTGGTTTTTTAGAGCATTTCCAATAGGAAAGAATTCAGAAGTCTTTATTTTGACACCTTAAAACCAGAACTCCCACGTTTTTTCATTTAATCATCTTGACATCTCAAACAAGTGGGTCTCAATATCCCCAATTTATAGAAGGAGAAATTAAACTTGAGGCTTTAATTCAATGAGACCCTTGAGTAGCTAGTTACTATGAGCTAGGAGAGGATTCGGTAATGGACAGGTGGAGATGGTTCCTGGCTTCAAGGGGCTTCCAGTTTGGTGAATTTGATCATATAAAGAGGGAATTAGCGTGTGAAGCCAGCCCGCTGTGTGAAGCCCGTAGTGACAGTGTGCTATCTGTAACAGAAGAGTAGGAGCCCATCTCCTGAGACAGCAGGGAGGGAAGGCCTTCTGAGAAAGCAGAAGGTAGAGGTGACAGGTGAAAGGGGCCTGAACCTCCCTGCTGATTACACATCGCCGAGGTCATCATTGTTTTCCAAGCCCTTCGGAAGGTCTATTTCTGCTGAGCTGGTCTTTCTCAACTCTGGGCTGCCCTCCTCTTTTCAGCTGCCAGGCTGAGCCTGACTCCTTAGCACACATCATGCATAACATTGCCCAAGTCATGAAAGAAAGTTGTTCTTACAATATCAAGATCATGGGCAGATGGGGAAAAGCAGTACCAGAAGCTCAAGGGACCTGAGTCTGAATCCTTGTCTTGCCACTTACTAGCTGTGTGACCCTGAGCAAGTTACTGAACCTCTCTGAGCCTCTTTCCTCATCCAGAAAGAGAATATGATAATAATGACCTCGTAAGATGATTGTGGGGACTGGAGATAATGTACATAAGGCACCTCATAAATCGCCGAGCAGGTGCTTGCACAGCAAGTGCTCAGTAGTAGTTAGTGGACGTCATCGTTAGCACCCTTACCTTGACTTCCTGGTTTTTGGCCTTCTCGAGCATGCGGAGCGCTCGCTGGTGGGCGGCCTCGAGCTGAGCTTTCGCCACCTGATTCTGCTGGATGCTCTCCTGGAGCTCGCGGTCGGAGAGCTGCTTGAGTGCCCGCAGGTCCTCCCTGTAGTTGCTGGTGCACTGCTCCAGAGCCTGCTGCATCTGCGAGACCTGCCCGCCAGAGCATCCGACCTCAGGCTGTGCCCCTCACCCCGCCTGGGATTTTCTTTAAATATAAAAGCTTTCTGAACGTCTCTGCAGCCCAGCTGAGCCTCCTCTATCCAAGGGAACTCTGAGCGGGGTAGAAGCTGCAAGCGTAAAGAATCCGGGGACAGCCAGCTCTCCTGGGGGCTCCTCAGCTAGAGCCATGGATGCCAGGGAACAGGGAAGAAGGGCTGGAACGTATGCCCCCCAAGAGAAATCACGAGACCAGAAAACCCTCCAAAGGTCTACACAGCAGCCTCCCTTGCGTGCCCCCCCGTGCCCAAATCTCACTTTCTTACAGAAGCTTTCCCTGACAACCCTATTTGGCATTATACGCACCCTCTCATCACCAGACAGCCTCCAAATCTCCTTCCTCCTGCTGCTTTTTCTTTTTCCTGAAGCCCTTAACGTGTTCTAATATACTATGTGCTTTGCTTATTTCCTATGTCTAGTATTTTTTGTCTGTATCCACCTCCTCTGCTAAAATACAAGCTCTGTAATGCAGGACTTTTGTCTGGTTTGTTCACTGACGATATCCAAGCACCTAGAAGAGTTCCTGGCTCCTAGCAGGCGCTCATGAGCCATAGCAGGTGTTGAATGAATAAATAAACAGAACCAAGAATCCCACCTCGCCCTGGACCTGGAATACCCTCCCCAGCTTGAACAAGAATCAGGCCCTGCATGCATTTCCAAGGTTGTCTGCAAGACTAAGGAAGAGGTAGGGTCTCACTCAGGATGAGGGTGCATCCCCACCACGGCTGTCCTTCTACCTGGGCTTGCAATTTGGCCTTCTGGCTCTGCCACTCCTCCTGCAGACGCTGGATTTCCGGTGCCTTCTCCTTCGGCAAAGAGCCCAGCAGAGGCTGCAGGTCACCTCCCTCCTTGAGGGGCACTTTGATCCTTTGAAGATATGGAGGCCAAAATCACAAAAGATCCCAGGCTGGAAATGACATGGTCACCCTGATAGCATCTCAGCCACTCGGCTGGGGGAAGGGAGCTCCGATGGCAGCTAGTTGAATGAGAGACATCTCACTTGGACTTTAAAAAGCCACTTGACTACAAATTCTCAGTGCTATTGCACTTGGGATACTGTCAAGATTCAGCTGGAATCACCCGGCATCTGTTTTAGTGGGTGCTTAATAAATGATGATTAATTGTCAGAATGACTGAGAGCTTAGAGTTACTTATATGGGGTCCCTGGGGGCTTCAAAAGAGGAGGTCTCTGTGGTCTAATTTCACAACTTTTCCTGCATATGGAAAGAAATAACAAAACAATGATGCTTTACTTGAATACAGTACTTTACACTTTTCAAAGCACACTCAAAACTTTTACTGGCTGTTCACAGCTATAGATAGGAGGATTATAAATAGGCCTTTTTGTGTGTGTAGCAAGAACAAGAAAACGCTGGTATAAAGGTCCAGTAGTTTCTGTATTCTAGAAGAGATGCTGACAAATATTTTTGGAGGAGACTTTCCTGTACTCAGTTCTGGGCTTTTAAACCAGCTGAGAAATTCAAATGTGATTGGTTGAGATTGTAAAGTTAAGTATTTATCCTGTTTAACAGTGCAAAAGGATGCCACATGGTGGGCATCTCTGCCAAGATTGCTGGGACTCAATGACGTTTTGCTTCCTCTGGCAAAGACATCAGGCCAGAGGACCAGAGGTTAGGGAGTTAGGGCCCTGGACTGCGAAGAAAGGCCATGATAAGGACTCTGGCTTGGCAGAGGTGAAAAGGCCCAGCAACATGGACAGAGGGGACCCTTGAAAAGAAGGGCAGGATGCTAAGGGCAGCATAGCAAAGTGGTTAAGAGCATGGACACTAGAGCCAGATTGCCCAGGTTCAAATTCCAGCTCTACTACACTGGTTATGTGACCTTGGCTGAGCTCTTCAAATTGTCTGGGTTTCCTCTTCCATAACACGGGGTTAATAATAGTACCTTTCACACAGATTGTTATAAACCTTAATAGAGTAAATATCTTAAAAAATGCTTAACATTATGTCTGGCACATAGTTAATAATCACATAAAAAATTAATCAAACATTTAATAAATTGAGAAGTTTTCTTTCTCTGCATCCTAATTCTCTTAGGTTATTCTCAAACTTTTGGAAGCTATGCTAAACATAACCATATTTAAGGAACAATAAAGGGGAGATACCTTGGTCTGAGCCCTGGTTAGGAGAAGCCAGAGGTGATAGACAGTGAAGCAGTCTAGAGCAAGAATGATAAGTGACACTACCAGGCTGGATGTGTGGAACAGGTAAACTTTCCCTGGGGAGGGGACCAGACTTTCTCCCAGGGCTCAGTTATTACTTTAAAAAACGTTTTATTGAGGTAAAGTTTACATTATTGAAATTATGTGTACAGTTCAATGAGTTTTGACAAATACACACAACCATAAAAGCAACACCCCAATCAAAATATAGAACATTTTCATTACCCAAAAATTTCCCTGCACCCTCTTCCAGTCAATCCACCATCCACAGGCAGCCAAGGCTTTGATTTCCATCACCATAGATTAGTTTTGCCTGATCTTAAGCATCATACAAACAGAATCACCTGGTACTACATAATGTCTCTGGAATTCAACCACATTGTTGCAAATGTCAGTAGTTCATACTTTTGGCTGCTGAGTAGTATTTCATTACATGAATACACCATGATTTGTGTATCCATTTTCCTACTGATAAACAACATTTCAGCTGTTTTCACTTCTGGATTATTATGAATAAAGCTGTTAGAAACATCCCTGTACAAATATTTTTGTGGATATATGTTCCCATTTCTTTTGCTTAAATACCTAGAATTGGAATTGCTGGTAGGTATATGCTTAATTTTTTAGGAAACTATCAAATGGTTTTCCAAAGTGGTTGTACCATTTCACACTCCCAGGAGCAATGCATGAGATTTCCAATCACTCTACATCATTCCCAACATTTTGTGCTGTCAGTCTTTTAATTTTAGCCATTCTGGTAGGTGGGAAATGGTATTTCCTTTTGGTTTTAAGTTGCATTTCACTAATGACTAATGATGTTGAGTACATATTCATGTGCTTATGGGCCATTCATATATCTTTTTTATGGAAGTGTCTATTCAAACATTTTGTCCATTTAAAAAATATGCTTGTCTTTTTATTGTTGATTTATAGGTCTGTGGCTTGTCTATTCATTTTCTCACTGGCATTTTTTTAATGAGCATACATTTTAATTTTGATGAAGACCAATTTATCAATTGTTTTTGATGATTAGTATTTTCATGTCCTAAGAAATCATTTCCTACCCCAAATTTTCAAAGATATTTTCCTATGTATTATAGTTTTAACTTTATGTTGAGATCTAAGGAACATCTCAAATTAATTTTTACGCATGGGGTGAGGTAGAGGTTGAAGTTTATTTCTTCTCATATGTTTATCCAGTTCCAACACCATTCGTTGAAAAACTTTTCCTCTCCCTATTAAATTGCCTCAGCACCTTTAAGAAAAATTAATCTAACATCTTTGTGCAGGTCTACTTCCAGAACCTTCATTGTTTTTCATTGACCTATTTGTCTATCTATATACTGCTACCATATAGTCTTTATTACTCTTCATAATGTCTTAAAATCAGGAAAGCCTGAGTCCTCCAGCTATGTTCTTCAAGATTCTTCTTTTATCTAGGTCCTTTGCTTTTCCATATCAATATTCAGAACAGCTTATTTATTCCTACAAATAGGGCTATTGGGATTTTATATGGGATTGAACTGAGTCTATAGCTCAATTCAGAGTAAATTAAGATCTTAACAACATTGAATATTTCGATCATGATCATTCTGTCTATAAATAAATATACTTTTATTCTTCCTTTCTAATTTGTAGCTCTTTTTCTTGCTTTATAGGACTGGCTAGGACCTTCATGACAATGTTAAGTAGTGAAAGCAGAATTTTTGCCCTGTTTCAAATTTTAGGAGGAACGTGTTCAACATTTCACCATTATGCATGTTTACATAGTTTATCATAGATGATCTTTTTCAGGTTGAAGAAATTCTCTTCTATTCATGGACTGAAGAGTTTTTATCACGAAAGGATGTTAAATTTTGTCGAATGCTTTTGTATGTCTATTGATATGATTCTTTTTTTAAATAATTTAAAAAAAATATTTATTTATTTTTATTTTTGGCTGCCTTGGGTCTTTGTTGCTGTGCGTGGGCTTTTCTCTAGTTGCAGCGAGCAGGGCCTACTCTTCGTTGCAGTTCATGGGCTTCTCATTGGGTGGCTTCTCTTGTTGCAGAGCACGGGCTCTAGGCATGCGGGCTTCAGTAGTTGTGGCACTCGGGCTCAGCAGTTGTGGCTCACGGGCTCTAGAGCACAGGCTCAGTAGTTGTGGCACAAGGACTTAGTTGCTCCGTAGCATGTGGGATCTTCCTGGACCAGGACTCGAACCTGTGTCCCCTGCACTGGGAGGTGGATTCTTAACCACTGCGCCACCAGGGAAGTCCCGATGTGATTCTTTTTTCCCTTTATTTTTTAATGTGATGAATTACATGATTACCATTCAAATGTTAAACCAACCACGCATTCCTGGTGGAACCACGCTTCTTGAGTATGTAAATTGATGTCCCACACCAGTTTGGGGGAATTTTCAGTCATTATTTTTCCAAATATTTTTTCCTCCTCCATTTTCTTTCCCTTTTTTCTCTTGGGCTCCAAATACATGCATATTAGACCATTTCACATTGTCCCATGAGTCAGGAAGAATCTCTTCATTTTTAAAAAATCTTTTTTTCCCCTAATTCTCTGAACAAGACAGTTTCTACTGATCTGTCTTCAAGCCACTAACTTTTCTTTCATGGTTTTAATTTGCTGTTAAGCCCATCCAATGAGGTTTTCATTATGGCTATTGTACTTTACAGTTTTAGAATTTCCGTTAGTTTCAAGGTTTTCATTTCTCTGCTGAAATTCCCTATTTGTTCACTCATTATAACAATCTTTTCCTTTATGTCCCTGAACATAGCTCATACAACTGCTTTCAAGTCCTTGTCTGCTAATTCCAATATCTAGGTCATTTTCAGCTTTATTGCCTGGTCTTTTTCTTGATTACAGGTCGCACTGTTCTGCTTCCTTCCACGTCTCATAATGTTTTCATCAAATGCTCAATATTGTGGATAATACAATGTAGGGAGTCTGTATTATGAATTCCTTTCAAAAGTGTTTAGTTTTGTTATGACAGCCAGTTAAATTACTGAAGGCTCTTTCTGATCCTTTTATGCTTGGATTTGTCTTTTGTTAGAGCAGGTATATTTCAACATTATCCTTTGTTCTAGGGTGTGGCCCTTACCCTATAGGGTATGTTTCTTACTCCTAAAGTGTTACTTTTCTGAGGTCTCAACTAAATGCTCCGAGAGCTCAGAAAGGCTTTTTTATTCTGGCTGAGCTGAGACTCCAATGTCTGCTAGCATTGAATCTCTGGTATCTTCATTTTCCTCAGCACCATGGCAGCAGCACACTCCTAGGCCTCATGGAGTCTCATCTTGTACATGCTCACTCAAGCCCCTGGCAAGGACCTATAGAAAACCCTCATAGATTTCTGCCCTCTATCCCCCCCACATAGGATCCTCTCTTCCGGTATCCTACCTTACAAAGTCTAGCTGCTTTGGCAGCCCTGAGCCCTGACATCTGCCTGCTCAGCTCAGCTTGCCTCCAATTCTCTGCACTGTGGTTGGCACTGTCCCCAGGGAGAGAGACAGGAGCAAATGTGGGGTGATTATGGGATTCAACTCATGTTTCCCTTCTGAAGGACATGGTCCTTCTCTGCATATTGTCCTACTACTCAAAAGAGCTGTCTCATATATTTTGCTCAGTTTATAGTTGTTTACAGAAAGAGGGAAAGTCTAGTACCAGTTACCCTGTCATGCCTGGAAGTGGAAGTTTCAGTCCTTATTATTGAGTATTAAAGGAGAGAGTGACCTTGGAAAAGTAGAAAAACTGTGGAACTTCATGTGGCACATAAGAACAGCTGCCTTAAGTTGAGATGTAGTTAAAAGCGTGAGTTCTGGAGCCAGAGAAGCTATCATCTGGATCCTACCATCTACTGGCAGTGTAAGTAGATGGGCAAGTTACTTAACCTCTCTGTTCTTCAGTTTCCCTCATCTGTAAAATGAAGTACTTCAGGGACTTTGCGGGTGGTGCAGTGGCTAAGAATCCACCTGCCAATGCAGGGGACATGGGTTCGAGCCTTGGTCTGGGAAGATCCCACATGCCATGGAGCAACTAAGCCCGTGTGCCACAACTACTGAGCCTGCGCTCTAGAGCCCATAAGCCACAACTACTGAGCCCGCGTGCCACAACTACTGAAGCCCATGAGCCTAGAGCCCGTGCTCTGCAACAAGAGAAGCCACTGCAATGAGAAGCCTGCGCATCACAATGAAGAGTAGCCCCAGCTTGCCACAGCTAGAGAAAGCCCGCGTGCAGCAGCAAAGACCCAACGCAGGCATAAATAAATAAATAAATATTTTAAAAAATAAAATAAAATGAAGTACTTCAATAATGGTGTCTACCTAATGAAGATGAAATGGGTTAATCCAACACTCAGTAAATATTTATTATTTTCATCATCATCATTATTCCCTGGAACACCACTAATGGGAATTCCCCTCTCTTACTCCATTTTATTGCCCCAAATTCCCTCATATCCTAAAAACCTGATCTTATCCTACCATCTCTCACAAAGCAAGCCATAGCTAACTCTCCTGACTCCCCATACTCCCTTTGAAGTTGACTGTGACCTGCTACCCCCCACCTTAAATCAACAGCCACTGGAAAAGCCACCTCCCTCTTACAGCCACCATGCCAAAAGTTTCCTGACAAGCATCCTTCAAGGGGTTAACTACTGAATACACAGCCTCACCCCTTAAAGGAGCAAATGCGTTTGTTCTGTCCTGCAGCCTCTAACCTTGGATCTTTCTATTCCTTTCTCATCACTGCTTAGTCCTTACACTCCCACTAAAATCACTGTGGAAGAAGCTTACAGACCCCACACCTCCTCATTTTGTTCTATAGTTGAGGAACCCCTTTATCAATATAGCTATGTGGGAGAAAAAGACAAGTCTGTTGTGACCACCACTGCTGTTGCTCTGCCCAGCATCTTCTCCTTGGGGAAGCCTTTCCTCTTTCCATGTGGTCCTGTTTAGTCCACAGGGTTTGGGTGCAGCTAACTCTGCCCTCATCATTAGCTGGCCCCAGGGAAGGGCATGTGACACATACCTGGCCAATCAGAGCCAGGCATCTCCTTGGCCAGAAAGACTGGCTCAGAGATGCACATGTGCCCCAAGCAGGGCCCCTTAGAAAACTCTTTCAAATTCCTGCCAGTATTTTCACAGTAAAGATTATTTCTTTCCCTTTGGAATTGTGAGTTTTAAACAGGACAAGATTTGTGGATGCCAGTGGTAAGTGACAGTACCAGGATTTAGTCTGGAGGCCTGACTCCAGAGTCTGTGCTCTTTAACTTCTATGGTTCTACACCTCATAGATCCTGAGACAGAATCTGGGGGGACCTGTGGAAGTATTATTAGCTGAAGAGTTCACTGGACTACAGGGTACCCGACACTGCCACTGATATGATTTAGGAGTGTAGGCTCTGCTTCCTCAATGCTATAAGTGTTTCTGTCCCCTCAAAATTCATATTTTGAAGCCTATTGCCCAATATAATGGTATTAAGAAATGAGGCCTTTGGATTCTTTACAGACCTAGAACAAAAAAATCTTAAAATTTGTATGGATACACAAAAGATCCCAAATAGCCAAAGCGGTCTTGAGGGAAAAGAACGGAGCTGGAGGAATCAGATTCCCTGACTTCAGACTATACTACAAAGCTACAGTAATCAAGACAATATGGCACCGACACAAAAACAGAAATATAGATCAATGGAACAGGATAGAAAGCCCAGAGATAAACCCACACACCTATGGTCAACTAATCTATGACAAAGGAATAATGGAAATAAAAACAAAAATAAACAAATGGGACCTAATGAAACTTAAAAGCTTTTTCAAAACAAAGGAAACTACAAACAAGACGAAAAGACAATCCTCAGAATGGGAGAAAATATTTGCAAATGAATCAACGGACAAAGGATTAATCTCCAAAATATATAAACAGCTCATGCAGCTCCATATTAAAAAAACAAACAACTCAATCCAAAAATGGGCAGAAGACCTAAAGAGACATTTCTCCAAAGAAGACATACAGATGGCCAAGAAGCACATGAAAAGCTGCTCAACATCACTAATTATTAGAGAAATGCAAATCAAAACTACCATGAGGTATCACCTCACACCAGTCAGAATGGGCATCATCAGAAAATCTACAAACAATAAATGCTGGAGAGGGTGTGGAGAAAAGGGAACCCTCCTACACTGTTGGTGGGAATGTAAACTGATACATCCACTATGGAGAACAGTATGGAGGTTCCTTAAAAAACTAAAAACAGAACTACCATATGACCCAGCAATCCCACTATTGGGCACACACCCAGAAAAAAACATAATTCAAAAAGACACATGCACCCCAATGTTCATTGCAGCACTATTTACAATAGCCAGGACATGGAAGCAACCTAAGTGTCCAGACAGATGAGTGGATAAAGAAGATGTGGTACATATATACAATGGAATATTACTCAGCCACAAAAAGGAACGACATTGAGTCATTTGTAGAGACGTGGATGTATCTAGAGACTGTCATACAGAATGAAGTCAGAAAGAGAAAAACAAATATAGTATATTAATGCATATATGTGGAATGTAGAAAAATGGTACAATTTTTGCAGGGCAGAAACTGAGATACATATGTACAGAACAAACATATGGACACCAAAGCAGGAAAGTGGCGGTGGGGGGTGGTGGTGGGATGAACTGGGAGATTGGGATTGACATGTATACACTAATATGTATAAAATGGATAACTAATAAGAACCTGCTGTATAAAAAAATAAAATAAAATTCAATAAATAAATAAATAAATGTGAATACCCATTTAAAAAAAAGAAAAAAAGAAAAAGAAATGAGGGCTTTGGAAAGTGATTAGGTCATGAGGGTGAAACCTCCATGAATGGGATTAGTGCCTTTATAAAACAGACCCTAGAAAACTCCCTTGCCCTTCCACCTTGTGAAGACACAGTGAAAAGATGCCTTCTATAAGCTAGAAAGTGAGCCCTCACCAGACACAGAACCTGCCATCACCTTGACCTTCGATTTTCCAGCCTCCAGAACCGTAGAAATAAAGTTCTGTTGCTCATAAGCCACTGCTAAGCAGTCCGAATGGACTATGCCAACCAACTACTTGAAGAGCTGCCAGATGGTAGCATGGCTTCCATGTCATCTGTCAGGACCCCACACAGCCGTTGATTAGTGTGGGGCAGTGGATTATAACTATGGTGGCCTCAGAATCACCTGGGAAGCTTTCTCAAAAGACATAGGGCTGGGATGTACCCAGACCCACTGTATCAGAATCTTGTGAGGTGGTGTGACAGATCATTATTGTTCAGCAAATATTCACTCCCCTTCCTCTGCCTTGTGTGATGTTATGGATTGAATTGTGTCTCCCCAAATTTACATGTTGAAGCTCCAATCACCATTGGTGGTATTTGGAAATAAGGCCATGGGAAGTAACTAGGTCAGGCCAGTGGAGCCCTCATGGTGAGATTAGTGTCCTTATAAGAAGAGACACAAGAGAGACCTCCTCCCGCACTGTCTTCCACCTTTCTCTTCACCATGTGAGGACACAAGAAGAAGATGGCCACGTGCAAACCAGGAAGAGAGTTCTCACTAGGAACTGAATGGACCAGCACCTTGATCTTGGACTCCCCAGCCTCCAGAACTGTGAGACATAAACTTCTTCTGTTGTATGGTATTTTGTTATAGCAGCTCAAGCTAACTAAGACATGTGGCAAGCATATTCTCCTCTGCCTAGGGATATTAGTTTTGGTCATGTGACTTTCTTTGGCCGATGGAATGTGGGTAAAAATGAGAGAATGCAGTTCTGAGTGTAGGCTTTAAGAGGCACTGCATGTTTCCATCAGATTTTTTGAGTTTCCTCCCTTTACCATGACAACAACATGCCCTGGACGGGCTAATCCATCAGTCTCAGTCCCAGCATGGGAAGGCATCTGAGCAGACTTAAACTCTACCCATGGTTTGGGGCAGAGCAATAACAGCTGACTCTCAGTCAGGAGCCAAGCTCATAAAAATAGCAGAGCTTGGCAGAGCCAAGAATAAAGATAGCTGACCTATGAGCTAAAACCACCGATATTTGGGGAATGTTGGTTACAACAGCAAAAGCTGACTAATATAGGTGATAAAGGTGGGAGATTTCCACTCAGTGACTAAGCTCCCTCATCTCCCTTACTTAGTTAAGAACACTTGGAAGAATAGGGAGCAGAGGTTTGGGGCCAGTCCAGGTCTGTCTGAATTTGGGGCAGTTTATTAACCCTTTTGAGTTTCAGGTTCTTAATATACAAAAGGGTCCCTCTGGGTTGTTGTGACAATTAAATACGATAATTCAGGTAAAGTCCATAGCTGTGCTGGAGGCATACAAGACATGTCTGTTCCCTCCCTAAGCATCATGCAGGGGGCGGTGATAAACACGTGAGGACAGAATGAATGAATGAATGAATCCTTCCAAGTCTGAGTCCTCATTCACTGGAGCCCTCAGAAGCCTGCCTGTCCTCCTGTACCTTTCCTCTTCATCGCTGTTGGTTCCTTCTTCAGCTGCTAACTTATCTTGAAACTCTTCTCCTCTGCGCAGAGTCTGAGAGGGTTCATTCGGCCTCAAGCACGGATCCTAAGGCAAAAACAGTTGCAAGATGAGACGAAGTACAGTTCTCTGAGTCAACTTGTGGTTTATCAAACCAGAGGGTGGAGGAGAAAGAGCCCCCTGCAATCCAGTGGCAGTGCCCAGCTCGCAGGCCTGTGCTGATTCAGTGCTGAGCCCCCTGCCTTGCTTAGGAGCAGTGTCAGCCCTTATCCCTGTGTCCTGTTTCCAGTCTACCAAGCATGTCAAACAGCTGACGAAATTAAACCGCGGAGCGAGGAAGTAGCTTGTCCACGGTTCCCACCAGTGGGGAGTGGAAATGAAATGCCATTGGGGAATCTGACCCTGCTGTGGGGATCTGAGAACAGTGCCAGCAACAGCCACTGGTCTGTAAGTGGGAGCAACTGGTATTATTATTATACGCATTTTACAGGTGGCAGTCTGCTACATCCTATCACACAGGATCAGAAAACCTGGAACTTGCCCAGAAGCTTCGAGAAATGGGGTATGGTGGGAGGACAATATGGAAACCATGAGGTAATCATGAGGCTTCGGAATTTTCTATGAGGTTGAATTTGTCTGTTATCATTTCCCCTTTCTGCAGAGATAGAAAGGTGAAGACTTTCTTATTTTGATTCTTCTACTTGTTACAGTAACCACTGTCCATGGAAAACAGGGTAAGACAGGCTAGGACAGATTTCTTTGTTGAGAAATCTCATTAGATAATAATAAATTGCAACCTGGGCTTCCTGCTAACTATGTGCCTGGCCTTGAGCCAGTCTTGTCTGTTTTTTCTGGACCTGAGCTTCATCAGCTGTAAAACAAAGGGGTTGGTGACATCTGTGGTTTTCAAACTGTGCTCCAACCCTGGGAGATGCCCTCGGGGGTGAGAGGGACAAAGCTGAGGCTGGAAGATGGGGCCTTGGGCTCCCCTCCCCACTTGACACAGAATGAAACTGCTTTGGTTGCCTTCCATGTACTCTAATGTCTATGAAAGGCCACCAGTGTCAAGGCCAATGATGACCTCCACGTTGCCAAATCCAATGGTCACTCCTCGGGCCTCAGCTAACGGGACCTCTCTGCAGAACTGGAAATATCTGATCACTCCCTCCTCCATGCAGCCCCCTCTCCTGGGTTTCCGCCTCTCTTGCAGCTGCTCCTTTTCGGTCTCCTCTGCTAAAACCTCCTCCTCCCCTGCCCTAGACCTCAGTCCTTGGACTTCTCTTTTCTCTCTCACTCCCTAGTGTCTCATCTAATTCCATGGATACTGATGACAAACAAATTTATCTCTATTTCCAAGTTTCCCCCTAAAGTCTGGACTTGTATATCCAACTGCCCTCCAGATATCTCTTGGATGCTTAATAAGCTTCTCAAAACTGTCACACGTCCAGAACTGAACACTTGGTCTCACTTCCTCCAAACGACAAGCACGTACCTGCTACAGGGCCTTTGCACTGGGTGTTTCCGCTGCCTGCAATGCTCTACCCTGTGATATTTATGTGCTTCCTCACTTCAGTCACCACCACCAAGAATCTTTCCCTTGTTTAAAGCTTGGGCTCTGGCAGCAGACTGCCTATGTTTAAATCCCAGTTCTTCTTATTGATGAGGTAACTTTGGGAAAATTACTTAGGTTGTCGTGAGGATTAAATGCATGTAAATGTAAACGAATGTAACATCCTTGGAACAGTATTAGCTACACAGTAAGTACTCAAAATAACATTCCCCAGGATTATTCTCTGACTACCCTTCTCTAAAATAACACCCCCTCTCACTTTCTTTTTCCCACCTTGCTGTACGACCTCACTGTTTGTTTTCCGGTGACGTTAATTGTCTACTTTTTTATTCTGGTTCCCTCACTGGAAGGTAAGCCCCATGAGGGCAGGGACTCTGCTCTGTTTCACCATTGTTTTCCTGGTTCCGAGGACAGTGTGTGGCACGTGGTTACGCTCGGTAAACATGACATAAATAAACCCAAATAACTCATGGGCCACTCTAGGACAGCAGGAGGACCATTTTCTCCCACACTCACCCCACGCTCCCATCACGTCCCCTGGGGGCAACAGCTGGGACTAACTGCACTTCTCGTGAGAAATCTGCAGGGCACGCGGCTGGAAGGTGTGGGTGTAGGGATGGCTGTGGCCCAAACTTTGGGTGTCTTCCAGCTCTGCTCAGGAGCCCTTAGTGCCTTCATAATTCTTAAGTTCTGAGAACTTTGTGGTGTCTCTAAGTAGGACAAAATCTTGATCCCATGTTGGACCCCTCCGAAGAATCAGGGTGGTGGGGCATTTGGGAAGTGACTGTCCACCCCTGCTCAGAGGACCTGTCCAGAGTGCCCAGCAGCACAGCTTGTTAGACGCTAAGGGGCCATTCTGCCTCCACAGCCATTCTACCTAAGCCCTTGTCTTCCCTTTGCGGGTGATGTGTTCTGAGCCAACGTAGTTAAGTCAGAGCTACATTTCCCAGGATTCCCTTCCCTGCATATTCTGGGCCAGCTGACTTTGTGCAAGGTCTGGAAGATGAGCACAAAGCAGCAGGCTTTATCTTTCTAAGCCTCTGGATGCCTGATGCAGGGCGCCAGGGGTGGCTGGAGCTCACGCGCACCGTCACCAATCTGCTGGCTCAGCTTGGTGGACCGGGCAGTTTGGGAGCTCTCAGCTCTTCTGCCTCCTGCTGGACCATCCCTAGGCTTCTCCGTGTCCTGGCCCAAGGGCATGTTTGGCTCTACGATGAAGGATGCCAGACTCTCCCACAGGTCACACGTATCACCAAAGCTGGAGCTTCGTCAGCCTCAGAAACTGACACTGTTCCAGCTCAGTTTCAGGGTTGTATTCGCCCTTGGTCTTCCCCATTCTACATCTGTCCTTCTTTCCTTCTGGCTGCCTGCCCTGCTTTAGGCCCACTTTAAGCCCCACACCAGATTCCGGAGCAACAGTTGAACATAAAGTATTTAGCTGGCTCCCACAATTATGTCAGGTTATTTCCCAAAAGGAATTCCATATTCTATATCATTTCTAGTAATTTGTTCCTCTGGTCAAACCCTAACTGATGCACACTCTTTAATCTCCAGACCCCACTTATCCTTCAAAGCTCTACTCAACTGTCACTTCCTCCATGAAGCCTTCACAATCTCTTTTGTTGCAATTACCCTCTTTCTTCTCAAAGTTCCCATAACAGTTATTTTGGTACCATAATTTGTTCACAATATTTAGTGGTCATTTACTACGTTCCAGGCACTGTTCCAGGACACAGCAATAAATGAAACAGACAAAAGTTTTTCTGCTTTGTATTAGTTATAGAAGTGTTCTCTCTCTCCCATCCTGGAAGATAAATGAGGGTAAAAGTAATCCCAGATATAGTTTTCAAATTGTTATAAGTCCTACAGCCAGTAACTAAGAACGTTCAGCATGGCCATTTTCCATTGCCTGAATCCTCTCTCTTCAGTGTTTGTAACTGGACACTGAAGTCTAACTGGTTGACATGCTCTAGGTGCAGGACCCAGTGAGTCTGGTTCATTGTTGTGCACTTTCAAAAATGATGTCACTGACCAGCTTACAACCTCCACGTGGACCTGAGGCTAAAAGGACCACCTTTGCCTTGTACTTTCAGGTATTTTGGGCATTGAATTATCTTGGAGCTCTCCAATTCTTATAAAGCCCAGAAGCAAAGATCATAATCTAAGCAAAAGAGCTTTGTGAGACGACTGTTATAAACACATGTTCTGTATAACGTGGGGAAAATTGCACAGTAAATATGGAACAACAAAAAAAATCAGAATAGCATAATACTATACTATAAATACATGATGACCAAAGTTAATTAGGTCCAGGTTTCAAAAGGAAAATGGAAGGTTACAAGGAAATTTTAGTAAAAAGAAAGCACAAAATATGTGGCCAAAACAATCTAAATGGTACCAGTAATCACAATAAATAAGAATTGGCTCAATTCAACATGAACATCTCTACCCTGGTAAAAGGAATCATTCACTAAAAAGCTCTAATAATGAAATTGTAGACACCTAACAACAGAGACTGAAAACATAAGGCAAAATGTACAGAAATGTAGGGAGAAATAAGCAAATTTATAGTGGGAGATTTTAATGCATACCTCTCAGAGACTCATACATCAGGTACACAAAATGAGCTAGGATAGGCAAGATTTGAACAAGATTAAGAAGCTAAGCCTAATAGCTAAAAAAGAATAGTAATCACTGCTGATGTTTATATGATGCTTAGTGTGCACCAGGCCCTCAACTCTCTGAGGTGTGAATCATTCCATTTTAAAGGTGATGAAACTGAAGCAGGAGAGGATATGTACCTTGCCCTAGGTCATACAGTGAATATAGCACAGAACTAGAATTCAAATATATAAACTTTAACAACCAAACTGAGACTACTTCTTTGCTCTCACATAGGAAACATTAAAAAAAACTGACCCCACAGCAGGCTACAAAGCAAATCTCAACATAGTTCAGAGTGTTGACATTCTACAGACCATATTATCTAATGACAATGCAATAAAATTAGAAAACAATAAGAAAGTAGGTTTAAAAATGAGACAAACTTCAAAACTCTGGGATACAGCTAAAGATATATACTTAGAGGGAAATTCATAGCCTTAAATGTATTTATTAGAGAACATTTAAGAAGTTAGATAAAGGATAACATAATAAACCTGAAGTAAGTAGAAGGAAAGAGGTATGAAAGACAAAATTAATGACATAGAAAAAGATAGATCTGACCAACATACCTGAAAGCTGGCTTTTTGAAAAGACACATCAAACGTGTAGTAAGACTGATCAAGGAAAAAGGGAGAAGGAACTTAAAGCAACATGAATAATTGGCAAATATCTCACAACAGTTATTATGGAGATGAAAAAGAAGTTCAAATGTACTCTGAGCCACTGTGAAGACCATGAAAGAGAATGTGCAGGATATAATTTCTGGGCTACCTTATCGACCACTGATATATCCTGGGCAGGAGTCCAGAAACAGGAGAGGATGGAAAATGCTTAAAAAGGCTGATGATGCACTCGGATGACTACACCAGCCCCCCACTACATAGCATTCATCCATTTCCATACATTAACTCATGGATGCCTGCAACTCAGTGAGGTGGGCAGGAAAGACACCTCCATCCTTGTGTTATAGAGCAGGATCTAAAATCAGAGAAGTCTAGCGACTTGTCTCAGGTCACACAGCCACTGGAGAACAGCACAGGACTGGACTCCTGGGTCGTCCCACTACCATTCGTGTCATTCCACGTGACCGCACTGGCACTCGGCTATGCCGTTAGCATGATCGCCAGCTGCCAGTGTCAGGGCCTAACTGGGTGAGTTCAAACTGGGTGGTACAAAAGTGCTGCTGAGAAGTATCTAAAAAGAGACACTCAAAATCAACCTGAGAGATGAAGGCTGTTTCCCAAATCAACAGGGAGGTAAACTCGGTAATCTTTTCTGTTTCTGTTCAGTTGTTTCCAGCCCCCATGACACCAGAGACAAGAGCATCCTTCCTCCCAAAAGGGAGATGAATCCTCCCCCTCCCCGCAAGTGACTGAAGGACCCCAGTGTTCTAAGTCATCCTCTGGCCAAGGTTAATTTTTGAAGGTGTTCCTAATCTAACTCAGAATGGCACCCTCAGTCCCATTCATTCAGTTGTCATGTCATGGATCAGTTAATGTACAAGGAAGTGTAAACAGCTGCCTCATTCAGGTACGTTAAGTGCTGGAAGGATAAAGATTAATGAGATACAGTTCTTGATTTCAACAAACTAATGGTTCAGCAGAGGGGACCAACAGACCATATAAATGGCAAAAACATTCCCTTCCTTCACCCACCCTCCTTCTGTACTTGGTGTTTTGGGTCAAAGTGCATCATTCAAAAGGAGCTGGGATGCCATCTGAATATTTCTCAAACGGACTTGACCATGGAAATGAACAGTTGGCTAAAAGAGCACTTTCAAGCCCGCCAATACTCATTTCTCTGAATTCCAAATGGAGCGGACTCTCCAACCTCCCTTTTCTGTTTGTCTGCTTGCGATCCCAGTGAGTTCCTCCCAGGACCAACCCTGAGCCACCCTCGGTGTATCCTGAGTTAACTGCCCCTAATTCACACTCTTGGGTTCCCCATCAGGCATTTCTCAGGTTCTGCCCAGGGCTCTCTCCATTGTTAAAGTGTGCACAGAAAAATAAATAACTCTGCTTCTCCTCCAACCATCCACTGCAAAAGCCTCCTCCCAACTCCCCCCAAGCAAATGGCTGGTTATTTTAAACCCACGTTCACATTAGGTCTTCATCTTTCATCTTCTAGGCAATGAACCTCACCTAGCTTGTTTCTATTTTAAAGGAATACCCATGCACAGGAAATCTCCTGGAAGGAAATATTGAAAATCATTCTCAAGTTCATTTGACAATCTTTCAAAAGTAGCATTACGTACATCTTAAAATAGAACACCTAATGCAATGGGGTTTTGCTGAAATGATTACAGGGGACTGTAATAGATACTACAAAGTCACCTTACATTTATAGACTCTATAACAGTTTTGAAAAGTGCCTTCATGTGCTTTCTTCTGTTCATTACAAGTCTCTGGAGGGGTGGAGGGCAGGGACTATCACTGCCACGTTACTAATGAGAAGCGGTATGGAATCGTGGTTTGGGCCCTGGTGCTGCTCGTTGGGCCTCAGTCTCCCTATCTGTAAAGCAAGGATAATAATAACACTTGCCTTGGGACTTCCCTGGTGGACCAGTGGCTAAGACTCTGCACTCCCAGTGCAGGGGGCCCGGGTTTGATCCCTGATCAGGGAACTAGATCCCACATGCCGCAACTAAGAGTTCCCATGCTGCAACGAAGATCCCGCGTGCAAAGATCCCACGTGCCACGACTAAGACCCGGCATGGGCCAAATTAAAAAATAAATAAATAAATAACACTTGCCTCATAGGGTTGTTGTGGGACTGTGTACTGCACTACATTATTGGTACTTGATCTATGTTTGCCACTAGGAGTAGGAGGAAACTGATCTCAGAGAGATAATTACATAATATTTACTTCCTGCATTTGAAATGGAGCTCTCCAAGGACCAGGACTGGGCCTCACTCACCCTGGCATCCAGCCCTGTGCCTTGCACAGTGATAGCACTCATAAATACTTGTTGAGGCGAAATGACTTGACTAATAATGACCACAAATGACTCTCCTTTTTCTTCTGGAGACGGTGCAGGCAGGGATCTATGAAAACTTTGCCCCTTCTCTGCCCCCGGTTCACTGTGACCCAGGTACCAGAAACTTCCAGAAAAAAAGTTTCCTTTAGAATTACCAAGACTGACATGGCTTTCTGAAAACCAATGAAGAACATTGTGAACCTAAGAGAATCAAGGAGACTAGACATCAGAGACCAGGACAAACGGCTCAGTGGAGTCTCAGCTGTCTATGATGGGGACAGAGCCATACCCAGGGTTGGCAACCCTCCCTCTTCATATTCTGGGGGTGGAGTGAAAAGTCTGCTCTCAGTTGGCCTTATTATTTATATCTCTCTTGACTCACTGAAATGCTTTGGCAGAACAGCAAAGAACAACCTTTGTCGCGTCCCACGTGGGTACAGGGTTCACCACACTGCAGTGTGCTGCTCACACACCTTCTGCATGAGCCTGGACTTTGCACCTCCAGGGCCTCAGCGAAGGTTTGACTCGCTTGGCTGGTATAGAGTTGGCTTGCCAAAAATATCTGAATTAAATGATAAATGTTCTCTGATTGATCAAGTTCAGAAAGTTGTGTAACCTGCTGTGTTGGCAAGGTTGTGGGGAAACAGGCACTTGCACGTGCTGCCATGGGGGTACACTGACAACCTTGATGGAAGGCAATGCAGCAAATCTATCAAAGTTAAAGCCACTCATACCGCTGGACCCAGCAAATGCTACGATGGTAAGAGTTAGCACCTACTGAGCATTTACACGTGCTGGGTGCTGTTTTCATCACTACTTATATATTAATTCCTTTAGTCCTCACAAAAACCCTGGGAGGTAGGTACTATCATCAGACCCATTTTGCAGGCGAAGAAGCTCAAGCAAAGAGACTTCAAATCAATTGTCCAAGATTCTTTAGCCAGTAAGAAACCAGGCGTCAGGTTCCGGGGACAGCTCGCTTAACCACTATGCTACACTGTATCCCTCTACAGTGTTATCCATTTAAGTATTATCTATAGTGAAAAATTAGAAACAAACCAAAAAATTCATCATAAGGGAAAAGGTACATGTATTACAGTTTTTCTGTTCAAGGGAACACTAGACAGTTGCTCTTTTTTTAAAAAAAATGAAGTTGATATGGAAGTGTACTACTGTGTTACAATCACCAAGCTATAAAAATTTAAGTTTAGAAAAAAGCAGAGTGAAGGAGAGAATTCTATCATTTTCAGAAGAAAATAATATATCCAAAATGATGCCTGCATATGCACCATATGAAAGGAGATACAAGAAGGGGTAAAACAAGATAAGACAGGGAACTGGGGGAGGGGGCACACTTTTCACTGTATACCTTTATGCACCTTATGAATTCTGTGCTTTGTAGGTAGGTTATCTTTTTGAAAAGAAAACTCAGTTTAAAAGAACAGACTAGGAGATTGGTTCAAGATGGCAGAGCAGAAGGACGTGTGCTCTCTCCCTCTTGCAAGAGCACCGGAATCACAACTAACTGCTGAACAATCATCAACAGTAAGATACTGGAACTTACCAAAAAAGATACTCCACATCCAAAGACAAAGGAGAAGCTGCAATGAGACAGTAGGAAGGGCGCCATCACAATAAAATCAAATCCCATAACCGCTGGGTGGGTGACTCACAAACTGGAGAACAATTATACCACAGAAGTCCGCCCACTGGAGTGAAGGTTCTGAGCCCCACGTCAGGCTCCCCAACCTGGGGGTCTGGCAATGGGAGGAGGAATTCCCAGAGAATCAGACTTTGAAGGCTAATAGGATTTGATTTCAGGACTTGGACAGGACTGGGGGAAAGAGAGACTCCACTCTTGGAGGGTACACACAAAGTGTGCGCATCAGGACCCAGGGGGAAGGAGCAGTGACCCCATAGGAGACTGAACCAGACCTACCTGCTAGTGTTGGAGAGTCTCCTGCAGAGGCGGGAGGTGGCTGTGGCTCACCGCAGGGACAAGGACACTGGCAGCAGAAGTTCCGGGAAGTACTGATTGGCGTGAGCCCTCCCAGAGTCCACCATTAGCCCCACCAAAGAGCCCGGGTAGGCTCCAGTGCTGGGTCCCCTCAGGCCAAACAACCAACAGGGAGGGAACTCAGCTCCACTTGTCAACAGACAAGCAGATTAAAGTTTTACTGAGCTCTATCCACCAGAGCAACACCCAGTTCTACCCACCACCAGTCCCTCCCAGCAGGAAACTTGCACAAGCCTCTTAGATAACCTCATCCACCAGAGGGCAGACAGCAGAAGCAAGAAGAAACACAATCCAGCAGCCTGTGGAACGAAAACCATGTTCACAGAAAGATAGACAAAATGAAAAGGCAGAGGACTATGTACCAGATGAAGGAACAAGATAAAACCCCAGAAAAACAATTAAATGAAGTGGAGATAGGCAACATTCCAGAAAAAGAATTCAGAATAATGATAGTGAAGATCGTCCAGGACCTCGGAAAAAGAATGGAGGCAAAGATCGAGAAGATACAAGAAATGTTTAACAAAGACCTAGAAGAATTAAAGAACAAACACCTAGAAGAATTAAATAAACAGAGATGAACAATACAATAAATGCAATGAAAAATACACTAGAAGGAATCAATAGCAGAATAACTGAGGCAGAAGAACGGATAAGTGATCTGGAAGACAGAATGGTGGAATTCACTGCCACAGAACAGAATAAAGAAAAAAGGATGAAAAGAAATGAAGACAGCCTAAGAGACCTCTGGGAGAACATTAAACGCACCAACATTCACATTATAGGGGTCCCAGAAGGAGAAGAGAGAGAGAAGGGACCTGAGAAAATATTTGAAGAGATTATAGTCAAAAACTTCCCTAACATGGGAAAGGAAATAGCCACCTAAGTCCAGGAAGCACAGAGAGTCCCAGGCAGGATAAACCCAAGGAGAGACACATAGTAATCTAACTGACAAGAATTAAAGACAAAGAAAAATTATCAAAAGCAACAATGGAAAGATGACAAATAACATACAAGGGAACTCCCATAAGGTTAACAGCTGATTTCTTAGCAAAAACTCTACAAGCCAGAAGGGAGTGGCACAATATATTTAAAGTGATGAAAGGGAAGAAACTACAACCAAGATTACTCTACCTGGCAAGGATCTCATTCAGATTTGATGGAGAAATCAAAAGCTTTAGAGACAAGCAAAAGCTAAGAGAATTCAGCACCACCAAACCAGCTCTACAACAAATGCTAAAGGACCTTCTCTAGGCAGGAAACACAAGAGAAGCAAAGGACCTACAAAAACAAACTGAAAACAATTAAGAAAATGGTAATAGGAACATACATATCGATAATTACCTTAAATGTGAATGGATTAAATGCTCCAACCAAAAGACACAGGCTTGCTGAATGGATATAAAAACAAGACCCAAATATATGCTATCTACAAGAGACCCACTTCAGACCTAGGGACACATACAGACTGAAAGTGAGGGGATGGAAAAAGATATTCCATGCAAATGGAAATCTAAAGAAAGCTGGAGTAGCAATACTCATATAAGATAAAATGACTTTAAAATAAAGAATGTTACAAGAGACAAGCAAGGACACCACATAATAACCAAGGGATCAATCCAAGAAGAAGATGTAACAATTCTAAATATATATACACCCAACATAGGAGCATCTCAATACATAAGGCAAATGCCAACAGCTATAAAAGAGGAAATAGACAGTAACACAATAATAGTGGGGGACTTTAACACCTCGCTTACACCAATGGACAGATCATCCAGACAGAAAATTAATAAGAAAACACAAACTTTAAATGACACAATAGACCAGATATATTTAACTGATATATATGGGACATTCCATCCAAAACCAGCAGATTACACTTTCTTCTCAAGTGCACACAGAACATTCTCCACGATAGATCATATCTTGGGTCAACAAATCAAGCCTTGGTAAATTTAAGAAAACTGAAATCATATCAAGCATCTTTTCTGAGCACAATGCTATGAGATTAGAAATCAATTACAGGGGGAAAAAAACATAAAAAAACACACACACACATGGAGGCTAAACAATACATTACTAAATAACCAAGAGATCACCAAAGAAATCAAAGAGGAAATCAGAAAATACCTAGAGACAAATGACAACAAAAACACGATGATCCAAAACCTATGGGATGCAGCAAAAGCAGTTTAAGAGGGAAATTTATAGCAATACAATCCTACCTCAAGAAACAAGAAAAATCTCAAATAAACAATCTAAACTTACACCTAAAGGAACTAGAGAAAGAAGAAAAAACAAAACCCAAAGTTAGCAGAAGGAAAGAAATCATAAAGATCAGAGCAGAAATAAATGAAATAGAAACAAAGAAAATAATAGCAAAGATCAATAAAACTAAAAGCTGGTTCTTTGAGAAGATAAACAAAATTGATAAACCTTTAGCCAGACTCATCAAGAAAAAGAGGGAGAGGACTCAAATCAATAAAATTAGAAATGAAAAAGGAGAAGTTACAATGGACAGCACAGAAATACAAAGCATCATAAGAGACTACTACAAGCAACTCTATGCCAATAAAATGGAAGAAATAGACAAATTCTTGGAAAGGTATAACCTTCCAAGATTGAACCAGGAAGAAACAGAAAATATGAAAAAACCAATCACAAGTAATGAAATTGAAACTGTGATTAAAAATCTTCCAACAAACAAAAGTTCAGGACCAGATGGCTTCACAGGTGAATTCTCTCAGACATTTAGAGAAGAGCTAACAGCCATCCTTCTCAAACTCTTCCAAAAAACTGCAAAGGAAGGGACACTTCCAAACTCATTCTATGAGGCCACCATCACCCTGATACCAAAACCAGAAAAAGATACTACAAAAAAAGAAAATTACAGACCAATATTACTGATTAATATAGATGCAAAAATCCTCAACAAAATACTAGCAACAGAATCCAACAACACATTAAAAGGATCATACACCATGATCAAGTGGGATTTATCCCAGGGATGCAAGGATTCTTCAATATACGCAAATCAATCAATGTGATACACCATATTAACAAATAGAAGAATAAAAACCATATGATCATCTCAATAGTTGCAGAAAAAGCCTTTGACCAAATTCAACACCCATTTATCATAAAAACTCTCCAGAAAGTGGACACAGAGGGAACCTACCTCAACATAATGAACGCCATATACAGCAAACCCATAGCAAACATCATTCTCAATGGTGAAAAACTGAAAACATTTCCTCTAAGATCAGGAACAAAACAAGGATGTCCACTCTCGCCACTATTATTCAACATAGTTTTGGAAGTCCTAGCCACAGCAATCACAGAAGAAAAAGAAATAAAAGGAATCCAAATTGGAAAAGAAGAAGTAAAACTGTCACTGTTTGCAGATGACATGATACTCTACATAGAGAATCCTAAAGATGCCACCAGAAAACTATGAGAGCTAATCAATGAATTTGGTAAAGTTTCAGGATACAAAATTAATGTACAGAAATCTCTTGCATTCCTATACACTAACAATGAAAGATCAGAAAGAGAAATTAAGGAAACAATCCCATTCACCACTGCAACAAAAAGAATAAAATACTTAGGAATAAACCTACCTAAGGAGGTAAAAAACCTGTACTCAGAAAAGTATAAGACACTGATGAAAGAAACTAAAGATGACACAAACAGATGGAGAGATATACCATGTTCTTGGACTGGAAGAATCAATATTGTGAAAATGACTATACTACCCAAAGCAATCTAAATATTGACCTACGTCAATATTACCAGCACATAGAGTCTTTTTCCTCCTTATCTGGCATTGCCTTCTGCTCTCTTGGCTTTCTTCCAAGACTCCATGTAGTGGC
>NW_020837950.1:31266946-31335004 GCF_003676395.1 Aethalodelphis obliquidens | reverse complement strand
AAAGACGCTGGCAGCAGAAGTTCTGGGAAGTACTCTTTGGTGTGAGCCCTCCGAGAGTCCACCATTAGCCCCACCACAGAGCCCAGGTAGGCTCCAGTGTTGGGTCGCCTCAGGCCAAACAGCCAACAGGGGAGGACCCCAGCCCCACCCACCCATCAGCTGTCAAGCAGATTAAAGTTTTACTGAGCTCTACCCGCCAGAGCAACAGCCAGCTCTACCCACCACCAGTCCCTCCCATCAGAAAACTTGCATAAGTCTCTTAGATAGCCTCATTCACAAGAGGGCAGACAGCAGAAAGAAGAAGAACTACAGTCCTACAGCCTGTGGAACAAAAACAACATTCACAGAAAGAGAGACAAGATGAAAAGGCAGAGGGCTATGTACCAGATGAAGGAACAAGATAAAACCCCAGAAAAACAACTAAATGAAGTGGAGATAGGCAACCTTCCAGAAAAAAAACTTAGAATAATGATAGTGAAGATGATCCAGGACCTCGGAAAAAGAATGGAGACAAAGATCGAGAAGGTGCAAGAAATATTTAACAAATATCTAGAAGAATTAAAGAACAAACAAACAGAGATGAACAATACAATAACTGAAATGAAAAATACACTAAAAGGAATCAGTAGCAGAATAACTGAAGCAGAACAACAGATAAGTGACCTGGAAGACAGAATGGTGGAATTCACTGCTGTGGAACAGAATAAAGAAAAAAGAACGAAAAGAAATGAAGACAGCCTAAGAGACCTCTGGGACAACATTAAACGCAACAACATTCACATTATAGGGGTTCCAGAGGAGAAGAGACAGAGAAAGGACCCGAGAAAATATTTGAAGGGATTATAGTGAAAAACTTCCCTAACATAGGAAAGGAAATAGCCACCCAAGTCCAGCAAGTACAGAGACTCCCAGACAGGATAAAACCAAGGAAAAAAACGCTGAGACACATAGTAATCAAATTGGCAAAAATTAAAGACAAAGAAAAATTATTGAAAGCAGCAAGGGAAAAATGACAAATAACATAAGGTTAACAGCTGATTTCTCAGCAGAAATTCTACAAGCCAGAAGAGAGTGGCATGATATAATTAAAGTGATGAAAGGGAAAAACCTACAACCAAGATTACTCTACCCAGCAAGGATCTCATGCAGATTTGATGGAGAAGTCAAAAGCTTTAGAGACAAGCAAAAGCTAAGAGAATTCAGCACCCCCAAACCAGCTCTAAGACAAATGCTAAAGGAACTTCTCTAAGTGGGAAACACAAGACAAGAAAAGGACTTACAAAAAAAAACCCCAAAACAATTAAGAAAATGGTAATAGGAACACACATATCGACAATTACCTTAAACGTGAATGGATTAAATGCTCCAACCAAAAGACACAGGCTTGCTGAATGGATACAAAAACATGACCCATATATATGCTGTCTACAAGAGACCCACTTCAGACCTAGGGACACATACAGACTGAAAGTGAGGGGATGGAAAAAGATATTCCATGCAAATGGAAATCAAAAGAAAGTTGGAGCAGCAATACTCATATCAGATAAAATAGACTTTAAAATAAAGAATGTTACAAGAGACAAGGAAGGACACTACATAATGATCACAGGATCAAACCAAGAAGAAGATATAACAATTATAAATATATATGCACCCAACATAGGAGCACCTCAATACATAAGGCAACTGCTAACAGCTATAAAAGAGGAAATCGACAGTAACACAATAATAGTGGGGGACTTTAACACCTCACTTAACACAAATGGACAGATCATCCAAACAGAAAATTAATGAGGAAAACACAAGCTTTAAATGACACAATAGACCACATAGATTTAATTGATATTTACAGGACATTCCTTTCAAAAACAACAGATTACACTTTCTTCTCAAGTGCACACAGAATATTCTGCAGGATAGATCATATCGTGGTCACAAATCAAGCCTCAGTAAATTTAAGAAAACTGTAATCATATCAAGCATCTCTTCTGACCACAACTTTATGAGATTAGAAATCAAATACAGGGAAAAAAACGTAAAACACACAAACACATGGAGGCTAAACAATACGTTACTAAATAACCAAGAGATCACTGAAGAAATCAAAGAGGATATCAAAAAATACCTAGAGACAAATGACAATGAATACAAAACAATCCAAAACATACGGAATGCAGCAAAAGTAGTTCTAAGAGGGAAGTTTATAGCTATAAAAGCCTACCTCAAGGAACAAGAAAAATCTCAAATAAACAATCTAAACTTACACCTAAAGGAACTAGAGAAAGAAGAACAAACAAAACCCAAAGTTAGCAGAAGGAAAGAAATCATAAAGATCAGAGCAGAAATAAATGAAATAGAAACAAAGAAAACAATAGCAAAGATCAATAAAACTAAAAGCTGGTTCTTTGAGAAGATAAACAAAATTGAAAAACCATTAGCCAGACTCATCAAGAAAAAGAGGGAGAGGACTCAAATCAATAAAATTAGAAATGAAAAAGGAGAGGTTTCAAAATACACTGCAGAAATACAAAGCATCCTAAGAGACTACTACAAGCAACTCTATGCCAATAAAATGGACAACCTGGAAGAAATGCACAAATCCTTAGAAAGGTATAACCTTCCAAGACTGAACCAGGAAGAAATAGAAAATATGAACAGACCAATTACAAGTAATGAAATTGAAACTGTGACTGAAAATCTTCCAACAAAGAAAAGTCCAGGACCAGATGGCTTCCCAGGCAAAATCTATCAAACATTTAGAGAAGAGCTAACACCCATCCTTGTCAAACTCTTCCAAAAAATTGTGGAGGAAGGAACACTCCCAAACTCATTCTACGAGGGCACAATCACCCTGATACCAAAACCAGACATAGATACTACAAAACAAGAAAATTACAGATCAATATCACTGATGAATATAGATGCAAAATCCTCAACAAAATACTAGCAAACAGAATCCAACACATTAAAAGGATCATACACCATGATTAAGTGGGATTTATCCCAGGGATGCAAGGATTCTTCAATATATGCAAATCAATCAATGTGATACACCATATTAACAAATTGAAGAATAAAAACCATATGATCATCTCAATAGATGCAGAAAAAGCCTTTGACAAAATTCAACACCAATTTATGATAAAAACTCCAGAAAGGGCATAGAGGGAACCTACCTCAACGTAATAAAGGCCATATACGACAAACCCACAGCAAACATCATTCTCAATGGTGAAAAACTGAAAGCATTTCCTCTAAGATCAGGAAGAAGACAAGGATATCCACTCAGTAGTGTTGAACCACTATTATTCAACATAGTTTTGGACGTCCTAGCCACAGCAATCAGAGAAAAAAAATAAATAAAAGAAATACAAATTGGAAAAGAAGAAGTAAAACTGTCACTGTTTGCAGATGACACGATACTATACATAGAGAATCCTAAAGATGCCACCAGAAAACTACTGGAGCTAATCAATGAATTTGGTAAAGTTGCAGGGTACAAAATTAATGCACAGAAATCTCTTGCATTCCTATACACTAATGATGAAAAATCTGACAGAGAAATTAATGAAACAATCCCATTCACCACTGCAACAAAAAGAATAAAATACTTAGGAATAAACCTACCTAAGGAGGTAAAAAACCTGTACTCAGAAAAGTATAAGACACTGATGAAAGAAACTAAAGATGACACAAACAGATGGAGAGATATACCATGTTCTTGGACTGGAAGAATCAATATTGTGAAAATGACTATACTACCCAAAGCAATCTAAAGATTCAATGCAATCACTATCAAATTACCAATGGCAGTTTTTACAGAAGCAGAACAAAAAATCTTAAAATTTGTATGGAGACACAAAAGACCCTGAATAGCCAATGCAATCTTGAGGGGAAAAAAATGGAGCTGGAGGAATCAGACTCCCTGACCTCAGAGTATACTACAAAGCTACAGTAAAGCAGACAATATGGTACTGGCATGAAAACAGAAATATAGATCAATGAAACAAGATAGAAAGCCCAGAGATAAACCCACGCACCTATGGTCAACTAATCTATGACAAAGGAAGCAAGGATATTCAATGGAGAAAAGAAAGTCTCTTCAATAAATGGTGCTGGGAAAACTGGACAGCTACATGTAAAAGAATGAAATTAGAACACTCCCTAACACCATACACAAAAATAAACTCAAAATAGATCAAAGACCTAAATGTAAGACCAGACACTATAAAACTCTTACAGAAAAACATAGGAAGAACACTCTGTGACATAAATCACAGCAAGATCTTTTTTGACCCATCTCCCACAGTAATGGAAATAAAAACAAAAATAAACAAATGGGACCTAATGAAACTTCAAAGCTTTTGCACAGCAAAGGAAACTATAAACAAGACAAAAAGATAACTCTCAGAATGGGAGAAAATATTTGCAAACAAATCAACGGACAAAGGATTCATCTCCAAAATATATAAACAGCTCATGCAGCTCAATATTAAAGAAACAAACAACCCAATCCAAAAATGGCCAGAAGACCTAAATAGACAGTTCTCCAAAGAAGACATACAGATGGCCAAGAGGCACATGAAAAGCTGCTCATCATCACTAATTATTAGAGAAATGTAAACCAAAACTACCATGAGGTATCACCTCACACCAGTTAGAATGGGCATCATCAGAAAATCTGCAAACAACAAATGCTGGAGAGGGTGTGGAGAAAAGGGAACCCTCTTGCACTGTTGGTGGGAATGTAAATTGATACAGACACTATGGAGAACAGTATGGAGGTTCCTTAAAAAACTAAAAATAGAATTACCATATGACCCAGCAATCCCACTACTGGGCATATACCCAGAGAAAACCGTAATTCAAAAAGACACATGCACCCCAATGTTCATTGCAGCTCTATTTACGATAGCCAGGTCATGGAAGCAACCTAAATGCCCATCAACAGAGGAATGGATAAAGAAGTTGTTAGTACATATATACAGTGGAATATTAGCAATAAAAAGGAATGAAACTGGGTCATTTGTAGAGACGTAGATGGACCTAGAGACTGTCATACAGAGTGAAGTAAGTCAGAAAGAGAAAAACAAATATTGTATATTAACGCATATATGTGGAACCTAGAAAAATGGTACAGGTGAACCAGTTTGCAGGGCAGAAATAGAGACACAGATGTAGAGAACAAACGTATGGACACCAAGGGGGGAAAGTGGTGGGGCGGGGGTGATGGTGCTGGGATGAATCAGGAGATTGGGATTGACGACATATATACACCAATATGTATAAAATAAAAAACTAATAAGAACCTGCTGTATAAAATAAATTAATTAATTAACTTAAAAAGAAAGAACTATACCTGTAAAGTACATAACAGTTGCCTAATAGAAAACACAGCACCAGATGTTTAATTCTATTACTAAATGTCCACATTGTGTTAAAGCTATTTGTTTATATATTTTTCTCCCGTGTAGCATGTAGCTCAGAGGCTGGCACTTGTTATGTATTTCACAGATGACTGCAGAATGAAAGAATAACGTGCATGTTGAGTTGAATCAAGTGGAACTGATACTCATCAAGGTTCCTCCTGCAACTCTATGTAGGAGGGGTCTGTACTTCTCTCTAGAACTAAGCTCATGGAGGGATCACGGTCTAGACCCAGGAGGGTCGGACGAGAGCCGAGTTTCATGGTGAAACAACCCAAGCTTCTCAACATGCACTTGAGGGGGAGTTATGATTACTGTTATGCTTCTTGCTGGGCAGAACCAAAGACCCCACTCTAGTCCAGTGCCCCTTGATCTGCCAGCCAGGCTGCAATCAGAGAGGGAGAGAAGAGTCATCTGACAAGCCCTGTTCTTTTTCAAACCATGTGGATAATTACTCAGAACTCTATTTTCGTCGTGGTTTTTGCAAATTGATTTTATAATGATTTTTTATTTCAGGCATTTTGGCAGCTCTAAGGGGGGAAATAAAAGAGCCCATTAATGCCAGCATGTGTCACTGGGGACACCAAAGTGCTGAAAAGAAGAAGAAAAATATCCTTAATTAAAGCAGAAAAAGCTAGAGGTTACCTGGGTCTCTAAAATGTTGCCTTGCTGGCAGTCCAATTCTTGGGGCCGTTCATTGCCTCTCGGGGGACGTACATTATTCTGCTGGATAAATTCTTCCAGCCTTAAAACCTAAAACAGAAGAATAGAAACATTCAGCAATGAAACAAAGTCCTATCACCCGGCTGTGGTCATTAATCTGGGACCCATTCCCTTGGGTCAATCAGTTCTGGGGACTGTGCCCCACTAGACAAATCCCAGACACACTTCTAGAGAGGCCATTTCTAATTAGCTAGTTGCTTCGTCTCTCCAGAAGAAGATGAGCCTGGCAGGTTTACAATATTCCACACTTCTCTTTAAATTATTCACATCCACATAACTGTACCAGGGCTGTAGTATGGTTTCCATTAGTTTTCATACCATTCCTGGAAGGCCACCCTATTTCGTTTTTACAAAGTTAGTTGGTAAAGAAAAGGAACAATATTTAAGAATTATACAGATAATATGAGAGAAGAGTGGCTAAAAGCTGCTATTAAATTATAAAGCCTTAATTATGATTATTATTAACCAACTAATTGTAGAGTGTCAATTAAACGGTCTGGTTTCCCTGCTCTAGACTTTGAGAAGAACAAGGTCAATAACCATAAAGGAACCTCAGATGTTGCTAAAACTAATGCTCCTCAGGCAGCTCC
The DNA here is from genome assembly GCF_003676395.1 of Aethalodelphis obliquidens. Taxonomy (NCBI): domain Eukaryota; kingdom Metazoa; phylum Chordata; class Mammalia; order Artiodactyla; family Delphinidae; genus Aethalodelphis; species Aethalodelphis obliquidens. The sequence continues at coordinate 31,328,265 of NW_020837950.1, read as the reverse complement.
TCAGGTGTAAAGTGGGGAGATGGGACAGAATGAGAGCAAGATGGTAAGATCATAAAATATCGTCCCTGCCTTCAAGGAGCTGTCATCTCATGGAGCAGACAGATGCATGTTTACAATCACAACAACATTCAGTAGACACATGTACAATATATAAGAGCATCATTAATGGTGTGTTTGCTCTGTGCCAGGCACAGACCTAAGCATTTTACAGTATTAACTCTTTTAATTCTCCTAACAATTACTATAAGGTAGGTACTACCGCAGAGAACTTACAGCAATAAACTCTGCCCAGGGAATTCCAGCACAGTGTTAAGGGCACTGAAGGATGAATAGGAGTCCGTCAGTGGCAAGTTCTTCTCCCTAGTAACACTGTCCACAACGCCTTTAAACTTTGAACTTGGTCCCTTGGTGGTTTGGACAAGTGGGCCCAAGAAGAAAACTCCATTGTTCAGCTGGTTTACATCCATTCCTTACCCTGCTCTCTTTGCCTGCCTCCACCAGGGAGGCCTGATGGCTAAATCCTTGCTTTCCCAGGCTGGCCACGTGGCACAGTTATTACCAATGGGAGTAGGAGTCAGCTGGGAGCTTCTGCGTATGCTTTTGTTTTCCTGATGAAGTGTGCAGGTCTGGTCATCCCTGCCCCTCCTTCTTTCCTGCTTTAACTTGGGGCATGACAACTGGAACAGTGACAGTCGTTCTCACAGCCAAGGGGAATCTGAGCCAACTTCTCCTATGTGCAGTGCTAGGAACCTATGATGCATTTAGGGGCCATGAAAATATTTTCATTTCTTTCAGAATCAGAATAAAAAACTGCAGCCTGGCCATATTCACCTTTATAACAGTGCAGTTACAAATTATAATTTTAAATTCTTTTTGATAAAGAAAAGAGCCCAGGAAGGCAGAAGTATCTAATGCCCAGGACACTGATAACACAGCCGGGGGTGGGGAGAGGGCAGGACCAAGATGTTTGCAGATTTTCCAGGCCTGATATCATTTAGCCACAGAATCAACACCAGCAGCCTCCTGCCTCCCTCTTTTATGTGTGACATTAAGTGCCTCTTTGTTAAGCCTCTATAAATCAGGCTCTGTTATCTGCAGCTGAATTTATGCCCCTGAGACAGCCTTCCTGTCAGGATGAAGTCCTTTTCTTCCTTCCAAGGATGCTAAATGTAAGGAGGTCAGGGAAGCTTCCCAAGATTCCTAGCATCTCAGTTCATCAAAAACTCCTGGAGCCCAGAACCATTATTCCAAGAACAGCTTTTATTCGGGACTTACCTCAAGCAGTGAATTCTGGAGCTTCACATTTAGGGCCTCTTTCTCTTCTTGCAGATGCTTTATTTCATTTTCTGATTTCTTCTTCACTTCCTCCAACTGTGCTTCTACTTCCTAAATGATGAATGGAAGAGTTAACCACACAAGCCACGAAAACGTGGACAGGACACACCCTGCCTTATTCCCAAAGGGGTTCAAAGAAACTCACAAGAGTCATAAACTACTATAAGAAAACATAAAGTAGGGCTCCCCTGGTGGCGCAGTGGTTGAGAGTCCGCCTGCCGATGCAGGGGACACGGGTTCGTGCCCCGGTCCGGGAAGATCCCACATGCCGCGGAGCGGCTGGGCCCGTGAGCCATGGCCACTGAGCCTGCGCATCTGGAGCCTGTGCTCCGCAACGGGAGAGGCCACAACAGTGAGAGGCCCGCGTATCGCAAAAAAAAAAAAAGAAAAGAAAACATAAATTAGAAATACATGAGAAAGTCCAAAGAAAACAGGTGCTAAATTCACACCACAAAGTCGAATATATACTGGGGGTGGGGGGGTGGGGGGGTGGGGGGGTGGGGGCAGAGTAAACCCCTGGCTTTAAGTTTTGTAGTGTCAAATAAGAAAACAGAATGCTCATTACTGACAAAATTCTCATGGTTCTATAAATCAAAAAGCCAACTACACCCTCAGTTGCAGGGAAATATCAAAAGCAGAATGAAATTTCTTCTTTGGCCCTCTCAACAGCATCCTTACTTTAGCCAAAATGATGGGATTCATAGGGCTGCTTCCTCCATGGTCCCTCCCCACAGCCTCACAGTCTCAGCACAAAGCAGCTCCAGATAAAAGAACATTCTGGAGCCCATGTGAGTGGTGCAGCTGCATTTTAGCTGTGTGATCTTGGGCAGATTTCCTAACCTCTCTGTGATTCAATGCATTACTTACATGCTTAGCACAGTTCTAGGTACATAGTAAGGGATCAATAAATGCTAAGTAGTACGATTCTTACAGATGCTTACGTTTTCTGATCTAGCTTAATATCTGGGGAAATTTTTCAAGTGTCTAGAGCAGTGGATGAAATATTCTGTTCCTCGTAGCTGAATTTTAGGTAGATATTAAGTCATTTATTTGTTCAACAAATATTTATTGAGACCTACCATGTGCTTGGCACTGTTCTTGAAGCTGGGGATAAAAACAGACAATATGCTTACTCACCAGGAGCTCACGTTTGCGTGAAAGAGATAGGCAGCAAAGTCAACAGCTATAACGCAGTAGATACCATGCTGGATGGTGATAATTGATTACAGACCTTTATGGTCTAACTGGAAGTAGATGACATATTAGCAGTTGACATTTACTGAGTGTGTGCCATTTTCTGGGCGCTTTTCACAGATCATCTCGTTGATCCTTATGAAAACCCTATGAGCTAGGTAGTATTGTTAAAGCTCATTATACAGATGAAGAAATGAAGCTTGAAGAGGTTAAATAACTTGCCCAAGGTCATGCAGCCCGTAAGCAGAAGAGTCAAGATCCAAACTCAGCAAAGGATGACCCCTTGGCTGTGCTTCTTCCCTGCCTGCATGGGTCCGGTTATACGTGGACATTTTTCAACAGTAAATACTACAGTACTACACACTCTGTGGTTGGTTGAACCTGTGGATGTGGAGGAACTGCAGATACGAAGGGCCTACTATAAGTTATACTTGGATTAACTCCCACGTTGTTCAAGGGTCAACGGCAGAATGAATGGACTTTATGGCTGATCGAATGTGAGGGATGACAGAGAAATTATGGATTTCTGGATTTCTGACTCCTGGATTTCTAACCTGATCATCTAAAAAGATGCTGCTACTGATCATCTGGATGACACCTTTACACTTTCTATGGGGCCAGCCCCAGGCCAGGCCAGTGGCCCTGGGGTGGCGCTTCGCATTGTCCCTGGGGTCAGTCATTTAAAAGAGAAGAAAAGAGGGCTGTGATTGGATTGTAAGGGTCGCATGATGTGGACACTTAGGCCAACGTTATAGTATCTTCAGTAAATCCACCATCTCCTTTTGCAGGGCTTGTTGCTTTGGAGAGTTCATTTTCTGAAGATGATAGATAAACTTTTTATTTAAAACAAGTGGAGATAACTTAAGCAACCATCAGAAATAAGGCCGTCCCCTCAGCAAAGATTCTGATTTTTTTTTTACTTCATTATTTAGTCCCTCATTCACAGAATCTTTTATTGAACAGAAGTTTTGTTTAACCTGCTTATTGGTGCGGACACCCGCTAACTCTGCCAAGGCATGTTCACTGTAACAGCACAGTGGAAACCCCCTGCGAGAAAGGTGCTTAGCATAAAGCAGTGGCTATTTCTAATCTTGCACAGCCTAACGTCCTAGGGTATATGTAATCAATCACAGCTTCAGCTGTTGCCTTGACAAATGGACCTAAAGGGAAAAAATTTCCCCACAAATTTCCTCAAGTGACCTTGAGGATTTCAACAGGAAGCGTTAACATTCTCTTCCTAACTCGTGGAAAGAGAAAAAACAACTACAAAGACAAGAATGTGAGGAAAAAGAAGGAGATGAGTGCTTTCAGATATACAAATTGCTGCATCCCACCCCTGGAAGAAGGCTCCATGGGCTATGAATTTACAGGATTCACAGAGTACTTTCATAAGCTCTGTTCTCATTTAACTCTCATAATACTTATGGAAAAAGGCTTTATTGCATCCATTTCACATGGAGCAAATCCAATGGCTGGTAAGAGGCAAAAGCAGGACTCCCACCCTTTTTCTGCTTTCTTGTCTAGATTGTCCACAATTACTGGCAGTTTAAGAAAAGACAATTAAGGGAGCCACTGTGATGGGAACAACAAATAAGCAGCCACAGGAAATCACCAAGCAGAGATTTCAGTTGGCATTTTAAAGGAAAACACGTTAACTTTTTTCAAGAAGAAAAATCACTCTTTGGTATGTATTTATAGTAAAGTTCCTGGTGTAGCTGAAAGAGTAAACCAGTACAAAGCCTGAAATGTCACTCAGAAGGGGAAGGCAGAAGAGATAATGATCTTAAAATTTCCATACTGTATAAAAACTATAACCCACAGCAAAACATTGCAAATAAACTACACTTCAATTTAAAAATCTGAATACAGAAAAAAACTATAACCTACAGACCCAAGGCGTCCAAACAGAACCCCAAACAGAAAAACACAAAGAATATCACACCATGACATATCATAATCAAATTGTGATATGATAAAGAAAAAAGTCTTAAAAGCAATCAGAAAACAAAAAGATACACTATGCACAGGGGAGAACAGATGAGAGTGGCTACCAACTTTTCATCTGAGGAAAATACAAACCAAAAATTTTAAAAAGTTGAACAGCATCTTTAAAGTGCTGAAAGAAAACAAACTGTTAACCTAGAATTCTATATCCAGCAAAATAACCTTCAAAAATGAAGGCAAAATAAAGACATTTTCAGACATATAAACACTGAGAGAATTTGCTGTGAGCAGACTGACACTACAAGAAACATTAAAGGAAGTTCTTCAGGCCAAAAGAAAATGATACCAGATGGGGTGCTTGAATATGCCAAAGGAATGAAGAGGGTAGCAATGGTAAATCAGAAAATATAAAAGACTTTAGTTTTCTCATTTAAAAATTCTCTCTGAGAGATAATTGACTATTTAAGGAAATAGAAAAGCGATGTAGAGTTTATAACATATGTAAAGTAAAACACATGACAACAACTTCACAAAGGTTAGGAAAGGCTAAATAAAAATAGTGTGTTGCTGTAAGGTTTGTACAGTGAAGTATATATGTATTGCTTCTCCGTACAAACCTTACAGCAACACAATATGTATGAAGTAACATCATATTATTTGATGGCAGACAATGATAAAGTCGCATGTTAGAAATCCTACAGCAACCATGGCACACCATCCTCTCCCCAAAAGAAGAATATCTAACAAGTCACTAGTGGAGATAAAAAAGGGAATACCAGGGCTTCCCTGGTGGCGCAGTGGTTGAGGGTCTGCCTGCCGATGCAGAGGACACGGGTTCGTGCCCCAGTCCGGGAGGATCCCACATGCCGCGGAGCAGCTGGGCCCGTAAGCCATGGTCACTGAGCCTGCGCGTCCAGAGCCTGTGCTCCGCAACAGGAGAGGCCACAACAGTGAGAGGCCCGCATACCGCCAAAAAAAAAAAACAAAAAAAAGGGAATACCAAAAGCTATATATTCAAGTAATCAAAAATAAACAGGAAAACAGGCAAAAAGAAAAAAAGATGTGACAAAAAGAAAAAAAAAACTCAGCAATATGGTAGACTTAATGATAATTACATTGAATGTAAATGGTCTAAATGACCCTCAAAAATCAGACTGCCAAGCTGAATAAAACAGAAAATCCAGCTATCCTATTTGGGTTGGCCAAAAAGGTCGTTCAGGTTTTGTAACATCTTATGGATCCAGGACGAACTTTTTGGCCAACCCAATACAAACGCACTTTGACTAGAAAGACACAGGTAGGTTAAAAGTAAAGGAATGGATTAAAATAGACTGTAACACTAACCACAAAAATGATAGAATGTCCATATTTTTATCAAAGTAGACTTCAGGACAAGGAATATTCCATAACGAGTAAGGGGCCAATTCATTGAGAAGACATAATAAGCCTAAATGTGTATGTACCTCATAAATAAGTTTGAATTTATCTAAAGCAAAAACTGACAGGACTAAAAGGGAAAATATAAAAACTGACTTAAATTAGATTTCAATACTCCTCTCTCAATAATCAACAGAACAAATACAGAAGAAATTAGTAAGGAAATAAGATACTTGAACAACACTATCAACCAACTTAACCTAATTATCATTTATGAAACACTCCACTCAAGAGCAGCAGATCCATATTCTTTTCAAGGGCACCTGGACCATTCATCAAGATAGACCATCCCTGGGCCATACAATAATATGAGCTAATTGAAAAGGAAAGAACAGAATCTGTTCTTTGATCACAAGAGAACTAAATTAGAAATCAATAACAAAGAGATATCTGGAAAGGTTCCAAATCTTTGGAAATTAAGCAACCTATTTCTAAATAATGAAGAGTATTTTTGGAGTTGATAGAAATAAAAAGTTGAAAAGAATTAGACAAAATCATTCACATTCACATTATTACTGAAATTAGAAAGCAGAGGCCTAGAATGGTTTGGGGTGACTTATTTAAGGTGACAACGTGGCTGCTTCCCCAGCACAGCACTTCTTACACCCTGACTTGACAGATGGTTTCAGTGCATGTCTTGTTCCTCCTTCCAGACTGTGAGCTCCCTGTAGGCATGGCTGATTCGTGTATCCCTGCATTGCTCAAAACACCAAGTACGCATTCAATGAATGATAAATAAACCATAAATGGATATTAGCAGGGTGAAGACCTGAAGGCTGCTCTCCAAGGCCCAGGGCAATGTTTATTCTGTTCTGCTACATAGACAGAGGGCAAAAGTTAGTGGCTTTAGAGTCGAGGCAGCCCTGACTCACACCCAATTCATGTGATACTCAAGTGACTTCACTTCCCAGGTTCCTCATCTGTGAAATGGGAAAACAAGCCCTGCCTACAGGGCTGAGGTAAGAATTAAATCATGGAGTGGAGAGCTATTGTTCCTTTTGGCTGCCCAGCCTCTGATCCTTCTCTGAATGTTTGGGAAATTCTCCATCTGATACATCAGAGCCATCCTTCCACCACAGAACCAGAAAATGTCAGACTTACCTTCCCAGACTCCCTTGTGATGAGGGCATGGGCATGTGATTGAGGCATGTGATCAAGGCATGTGACCAATCAGACACACCCACCCCGGATTTTGAATTGGAAGCCATCGATACGTACAAGCTGGAGTCATAAAGGATCTGGCAACTGAACTTCCCAGGGGCAGCAGGGGCAGCCATTTTACAGCAGCTCTGACTGACGGAACTTTCCGTGACGATAGAAATGTTCTAAAATATAATGTAGCTAATGTGTAGAAATCCCTCAACACTGTGCTATCCAATCTGGGAGCCACTAGCCACATATGGCAATTGAGCTCTTGAAATGTGGCGAGTTCCACTGAGGAACTGAATTTAAAATATTATTTAATTGTAATTGATTTAAATGTAAATAACCACATGTGTCAAGAGGCTACCATATTGGACACTGCAGTTCTGCAGGCAACATCCAGGGCCCAGTGTTGGTGGTGTCAGCTGTGTAAACAGAAGGTCTGGGCTCAGACATGGCAGCAAGGGTGTCTTCATCACTGAGTAGTTTGCCAAGCCCAGTTCCCTGGTTTTCCAGAAAGCTTTTCATTACCCTTTACTAAATTCCTTTCTTACCTAAACCGCCCAGGGTGGGTTTGTGATGCTTGCCACCCAGAATCCTAAGTGATACAAATGAGGTGTAGAACGCAGCAGTGTCTAGAACAGCTCAGTGAGGACTCAATAAATCTTTCCACACTCTCCTAGGTATCAACGTGGGCAAGTGCTAATTATAGGACACGTACTCTGCTCTGTCTGTGAAGATTAAGTTGTGATATCATCTAATCTACAGACAGGAAAGGCATATAAACTGGGTGAACTCCAGCCCATCTCCTGTGGTGTCTTTTTCAGGTTAAGGTAGCATTCACGATACACAACATACTTATACTCAAGGGCCCAAAGGAACAGTGTGCTCTTAACTCTAGAGGGGAAACCGGTATCTATTTTTAGTCCATGAACACCAGATCTGGGACCTCTTCAAGTTTTTACCTTCCTGTAGTCTGCATGGCCTAATTTATATAACTTATATCCTCAGTTTGTAGAAATGACCATAATTTTTAAAAAGAAAATAAAAAACCAGGAGGAAATGCAATTTATTTCTACATGATTCATTTCCCAAACGGAACCATGCCTCTGATTAAAGCTCAAGTGGGATTTCTACACTCAGAGTCAGGCTTGGCTGACAGGTTACCAGGGCAACCTGTAGCTCTGGGAGAGCTACTGTCCCTCCCACTGATTGTGGCTCACGATGGAAAGCGGCTTCAGCTTTCCTCCAATGAGGATTGGATTTGTGCAACCTGTCACTGCTCATAGGGAGGAAAGTGCTTTCAATACAGCTGCTTCCCTCTCTGTGCAGGGATGGGAAACCATGGCCTCTGGAGTCAGGCTGTCAGGTTTTAATGTAGCTGCATCACTCACTGTCTGTGTGAGTGGATACATAACATCTTTGAGCCTCAGTTTTCTCATCTCTGAAATGGGGATATGAACACTCATTTTGTAATCCTGTTGGGTGGATTAAATGTGTTCATAAGAATAAAGTGCTTTATAAAGTATAGTGGACACTAAATAATATTATCACACATGATGTCATCTAATGCACATGGTAACTAATCACAGCCACCGTTTATCAAACTTTTGCTACATGTTGTACACTGAGATAAGAGTTTATATATAAAACCATATTTAGGGGCTTCCCTGGTGGCACAGTGGTTAAGAATCCGCCAGCCAATGCAGGGGACACGGGTTCGAGCCTTGGTCCAGGAAGATCCCACGTGCCACGGAGCAACTAAGCCTGTGCACCACAATTTCTGAGTCTGCACTCTAGAGCCTGAGGGCCACGACTACTGAAGCCCATGCACCTAGAGCCCGTGCTCCGCAACAAGAGAAGCCACCGCAATGAGAGGCCCGTGCACCACAATGAAGAGTAGCCCCTGCTCACTGCAACTAGAGAAAGCCCGCGTGCAGCAATGAAGACCCAACGAAGCCCAAAGTAAATAAATAAATAAATAAATAATTTTAAAAACCACCATATTTAATTCACATAACAAGCCCCCAAAGTATTTATCCTTATTTTCAAAATCAGATTTCAGAAAGATTAAGTGACCTGTCCGTGGTAGTAAAGCCAGTGAAAGAGTCAGGACTTGGACCCAGGACTAGACTTTCTTAAGTTCATTTATTTATCCAACACATATTTATTGAGTATCTACTACTCTTCACCACCACACATTGTATTCCTCAGTGATATATGATTATCTTTCAGTGAAAACTCATAGTGATAATGTAAGTTCTTAGATTAGAAAGAAGCCTTCTTATAATAATTAAAGCACCACCTATGCTCACAATAATACTGATATACTTCACTCTTTTCCTAAAGCATTCATATACATGTTATTTGCTTTCCTCAGCAAACACGAGGGATGATGCTTTGCATTCCCTCTCAGCAGAAAACGCCCCCTTTGGTGGGAAGTTGGAACAGAACTCAGAGGCTGAGAAACTTCTCTCCCACTGGCTAATTAATTACCTTCATCTACCTAATGCCTCTTACGCCCCAGGCACTACGATGTGCTTCGTTTTTTCACACATGGATTACCTCATGCAATCCTCGCAGCTACTCTGTGAGGTGCTATTATCACCATCTGTTTTATAAATGAGTAACTTGGGGCCCCCGCAGAGTTTCCCTGTGAGGAGTCCAGGTTAAATAACTTTCTGTGGTCACAGAGCTAGAGGGTGGCAGAGCTGGGATTTGAATCCAGGCAGTCTGCCAGGCCTGCGTGTTCACTTCATGTTATTTCTCTCTGTTTTTGCAGATTAGAGGATTTGAATTTCCCTAAGTTAAACACTCATATGACACAATTCCACCGCATGTCAACAACTCTAGGCCCTATTGTCTCACAGCCCTGGGGTGCCCTGTCTCCTCCTGAAGACTCTGAACTCCCTCTGATCAGAGAACTAGCTGAGATCTATATACAACAGGAGCTCAGTAAATGTTTGAGGAAGGAAAGAAGAAACAGAAGAGGAAAGGAGGGAGGTAGAGGCAAGGAAAAACAAACGGAACGGTATCTCTGAAAGGGGATCTCACCTTCTGTAGCCTCTGCCTCTCAGCTTCCACTGATGAGCGAACTAATTGGATTTCCACCATGTGCTTCTTCACCAAGTCTTCTAGGCGCTTCACCAGCTGGTCTTTGAGATGTTTCTTCTCCTCTTCTGTCTGATCTTTGATTTTACGAAGGTCTTCTTCATATTTTTGCTTCATACATTCTGTCTCAATACATGCCTCTTTCTTGGTCTATAAAAAGAAAAAGGGCTTGTAAAACTGCCAGGGTGGGGAGAGGAGGAGATAACCATTTCTCTTTTGTGTAACTTCTACAATGTTGATTACTGATTTCAAAGCATGTATCACAAGGTACAATAAAGTTTATAAAATCACGTTTGATATCTGTAAGAGACTTCACTTTATCCACCATCGGAAAAGGGCTTTTTGGAGTAGTATCTATTGTATTATCTATAGTATCTATTGTATTATCTATAGTATCTATTGTCATAGGATCAGATATTCCAGCCCATACTATGGCGGTTTCTAAAAAATGCTTTGTTTGTTTTGACTGGGAACATATAGCAGGAACCTTAAGCAAGCTTCCAGTTTCCCAGGAGCTAATGATAAGGAGTTGGGGGAATTCTGCTACATTCTCAGTCTCCTGGCTTGACATGCAATGACATGCAGTTGGCAGGACGTTGGCTGGAACTTCACACCCATGCATGCACCCCTGAAACTATGGGACCTGTTGCTTCCAAGTGGACCTGTCATGGTTTGGGGCTGGCCTCCATCTGAAGCTCATTCCAGCAGAGTCCCCCTGTGACTGCTCCATCCCCAGGACTGGGTCAGACAGTACCTGTGTATCTGTGCCTCCTTTCGTGCATGGACACTCCTTGGGAAAGTTCTGATCCTGCTGAGGATGGAGACTGCAGGCTTCCAAATCATTCTCTTTCCCTAGGACTTTATTCTCTGAAACCCTCTCAGTCTTCATGTCATCTGCAAGTACAGTGTCAACATCATTGGGAATGCCCTTGGCCTTGGCCTCATGCCTGAGGCCTCTGCAGTTGGGTTGCCATTCTGCTATTCAACTATTTTGCCCTTGACTCCCCTATGTAATCCCTGCTCCATGGCCTTCTGGCCTCAAGCAAGGTCCAAGTGGTGATTGTCACCTTTGCCCAAGTAGCATCTTGAGTTCAAACAGTTGTCCGGCTCTCCCTTCTTAAACTAGTCATCTTCAAATTTTTTTGATTGTGCTTTCCATAGTTTAAAAAGAAATTGAGGACGTTCCTGGATATATGTACATTCAAAGGATTTAAATAAAGAGATTTCAAGTATAAGACAAGAAATAAATATAGTTACAATTGCTCAGTTTCTTCCCATATGCCCTACTTCTGAGACCACTGCTGTAAACCCTCTATACCCTCTGGTTCCAACTCGTACTTTCCAGCCCGAGGTGATTTCTTCTTTCCCAGACACCTCACTGCTGCCTGGGCCGCACCCATGATAGCAAGGCATGCTGTGGGCTGTAAAGTAGCAGTCCCATAAACTCCCTAGAGGCAGAGCCTATGTTTTGTGCCTTTGTTATATCTCCCAGTGTCAAGCTGATGACACTGTACATACTCAAACACTTTCTGATGAGGGAGCTCAGTGGAAAGCACTTTGGAGTCAGATAATCTGAGACTCAAACACCACCTCTATCACCAGGCAGCTGGCTGGCCTTGAGCTAGCCACGTTAACTTTCTCAGCCTCATGTCTTCATCTGTGACATGGGATACTGACGATACCTAACTCACAACATTATTGGGAACACCCAATAACATCACTGTGTGAATGATGTTAGAGTATAAAGCGTTGTCTAAGTCTAGGGAAAAGCCAGAGCTGAGAAGTTCAGGCACTACGGTGGATCTGGTGGAGAACTTTCTGGGGGGCCAGACATCCTTTTGCATCATGCCTTTTAAATACCTGACCTGCGGCAGCTCTGGATGTCGGCTCACTTGTGTCCTGCATGGATGGGACTTGCCCACCAGGCAGGTCGGATCAAATAGCCCTGCCCTCCACTCTGCTCCCTCAACGTCTCAAGGCTGCAAGCAGCGTCAGGCCAACCTTTGCTGTGTAAGGAAATCGTTCCGGGCATCTCACCGCTTTTCTGTGTCACATGACACTCCTGCAACATTAGTCTGTCTTTGGCAACAGCCAGCTTCTCCCCAAGTTTTTCTGCAGTGCTTTTTAACTCTGAATTCTCCTGTCGAGCCTCCTTGAGCTGCACATCCAGGTCCTAAACAGACAGAAAGGGTCTCATTTCTCTTGTTACAGTTCTGGGTCAAGACATCCTATGTACATCAGATCTGAAAAGTGGGTAAGTGCACAGCATATGCCTTTAATCTCTGGAATTCAGTGGCTCAGGGTTCATCAAATCCCTACTCATCCTCTGATTGGCTGTGTGACTTCTGGCAAGTTATTTAACCTTTCTGTAGTGAGGATCAAATGAGATAAAGTGTCTGGGACGGAAAAAAAAATACTCAGGGAGTATGAAGGATACTAGCTGCTGTTACTTTTAGAGATGGGGCTCTGTGAGTCTGTGGGCCTCATGTAACTGACTTGTCAATGGTCTGGCTTTCCACAAATACAAAGCCCCAAGGATGTTAGGACAGCAAGTTGTTACGGAGTGAGTGGGGCGTTTAGAATTAGGCTGAATTGAGTTCAAACACTTTGTAGCTGTGTGCCCAGCTAGGGCCATCCTTAAGCTTCTCAATTTCGGTTTTATCTTCTCATCTCTAAACTGTAAGTCTCTCAGCTCTCAGAGGACAGGGATCAAGGCCGGCTCACCGTGTGTCTCCTGCCCACAGCTCCGGCCTGGCACATGGTAAGTGTTGCACACACACTTGCTGAATGAATGTGGTTGAACTCCATGGAGGTAATAATGCTCGCTCTGGCAGAAGTCAAGGGCTTCGCACAGTGCGTGACACACGGTAGGTGTTCGACACTAGGGGCCATGCTTAGTCTCCCACTTGGAAGGTAGGAAGAGTCCCGGCTTTACCTGAATGCGGTCCTTCAGCTTCTGGGCGTACTTCTTCAGGTCACTTATCTTGCGGCCTCTGTGCTCCAGATCCCCTTCTAGCTTCCGGACCTGGGCCTGCAGGGCCGCCTCCTGGGCCTGGAAGTTCTTCCGGAGGTCGGTCTCCTTCTCCTGCCACTGCCACAGGGCCTCGCTCACCGACTGCTGCATGGCCTGCTGGACGGCCTCGTTCTCCCGCTCGTACGTGGCCTGCAGCTCCTCAGCCTTCCGAGCATAGTCCTTGCTCAGCTGCTGGTTCTCCGCTCGCAGCCGCTCCACTTCCAGCAGGACCTCCCGCATTTCGGGGCCGCAGCCCGGCTCAGCCTGGGGCTTGGGACCCTCCTGGGCGAGCCCGCCCCACCCGGGCGCCTCGTGGCCGCTCATGTGCCGGAGCCTCTTCTCGTAGTCGGCCTTGAGCTCCAGCATCTCCTTGGAGAGGGTGAGCACCCGCTCGGCGTGCTCGGCCTCCACCCTCAGCTCCCTCTCCTGGGTCTCCAGCCTGCACGCGGCCGACCGGGCCAGCGCCTCCTGCGTCAGCCGCTTCTGCAGCTCCAGGGCGCTCTCCAGGGCCTGGACGCGCTGTCTCAGGGCCTCCTCGCCCGCGCGGCCCTGCGCCTGCAGGAGCCTGGCCTCCGTCTCGGCCACCGCCTTCCGCAGCTCCTCCTGGTGGGCCTCACGCAGCGCCTCCATGCCCGCCTCGGCCTCGTCCTGGCGGGTGTTGAGGGTATAGATCACCTGCGGGAGAATTCGCGGAGCCGGGTTAGTGGGAGGGGCGTGGGTGTGGTTGAGGGGCCACGTGACCGGAGAGGGCCGTGACCCTGCCGTGACGTAGGCTGATCCCCATGAGCTGCACCTGAGAAGAGGATTTGAGTGGAAGTGATTAGAAACTGTCCTCAGGAGAAACCGGTAAGGAGTTCCATTGGGACCTCTGGGAAGCACCATGGGAATCCAGTGAAGGGTCTGAAACAATCTGGGCCGCAAAAAGAGCCCCTCAAAACCAAACCAAAACAAAATACAACAAAACACTAGAAAGTAGAATCCAGCAATGTAAAAAAAGGATTCCACACCATGACCAAGTGGGATTTATCCCGAGAGTGCAAAGTTGATTTAACATCTTAGAATGGGATTGGCATATATACACTACTATGTGCAAAATAGAGAGCTAGTGGGAGCCTGCCGTATAGCACAGGGAGCTCAGCTCTGTGCTCTGTGACGACCTAGATGGGTGGGATGGGGGCGGGGGGCGGGCAGAGAAGGAGGGAGTCCAAGAGGGAGGGGATATAGGTATACATATAGCTGATTCACTTCACTGTACAGCAGAAGCTAACAGAACATTGTAAAGCAACTATGCCTCAATTTTTAAAAAAAAAAGACAGAATAAACAGAAAACCGAAAATAGTAAAGAAAAAAAAAATCAATGTGACACACCACGTGAATAACATAAAGGACAAAACCCACAAGATTGTTTCAACAGACACAGGAAAACCATTTGACAAAATCCAATACCTCTTCATAACAAAAACACTGACCAAACTAGAAAGAGAAGGGAACTCCCTCAACCCAATAAAGGGCATCTATGAAAAACCCACAGCTAACATCGTACTCCATGGTGAAAAACTGTTCTCCATAACTTCAGGGCTAGGTGCTGAATACACATTCAGAATCTCAGAAAATCCTCATGGCAGCCCTGCAAAGTTGGTATTTTTCTCCCCATTCTAATAATGAAACATTGAGGTTCAGAGAAATTAAGCAACTTTTTCAAGGTCACAAGGGATAAGAAGATTTGAATAACCTGTGCTCACAGCATGGTACTGCACTGTATCTCACCATCCCTCTTGAACATTCATTCATTTACGCATTTACTGAATATCTTAGATGTACCATGTTCTGTGCTGAGCACTAGGAATATGTGCTGATCAATAAGGCAACTAAGGGCTTCCTTGGTGGCGCAGTGGTTGAGAGTCCGTCTGCCGATGCAGGGGACACGGGTTCGTGCCCTGGTCCGGGAGGATCCCACGTGCCGCGGAGCGGCTGGGCCCGTGAGCCATGGCCGCTGAGCCTGCGCGTCCAGAGCCTGTGCTCCGCAACGGGAGAGGCCACAACAGTGAGAGGCCCGCGTACCGCAAAAAAAAAAAAAAAATTAAAAAAAAAATAAGGCAACTGACATTGTGACCTCAAAAATATTATAATTGGTCAGGAGAATCTGACAAGAATATGGTCAGTTTCAACGCACTAAGCGCTATGTGAGGGATCAGCACCACTTACTAGGAAAATACAGAGGGAGGGTCTAGTAGAAAAGACAACTTCCCAGAAAAAGGGAGCCTTGTCTCCTCATCCTTGGGGGTGACCCGTTCCCTTTTACATGTCAACCTTCATGTGGGTAAGAACAATATGACTTCTTTGTGTTGTATCATAGCACTTGGTATGAAGTTGAGCACACGACAGGTTCATAATAAGTATCTATTACGGTACTATTGCTGGTCATCAAAGATTCATGCTTTCTTTCCACAGAGTTGCTGCAGAGGAACAGCCACCAAGCAGAGACCACGTTTCCTAGTCCCTTGCATCTAGCTGGGACCATATGACTAGTGATTGCCAATGGAATGTGGCCAGAGGTGGATGTGCGTCATCTCAGGGCCAACGCTGGGGTTAGGGTTAAGGGGAGGGTTAAGAAGGAGGCATGTCCTTTCCCGTCTCTTTTTCCAACTGCAAACTTACTGTGGAGTGCAAGATGGAAGGTGCCTGGGTCCTCAGTGACTGAGTAGAAGGCCACCTGCCCACCAGGAGCACTGGCCTTGATCTCTACATGAACAAGAAATAAACTATCGTGTTGAGCCTCTGAAGTCTTGACATTTATTTGTTACCGCAGCCATGATCACCCTGGGAGAACTCACAGGACTCAGCATATAGTCATACTCATGGCTATGATTAATCATAGAGAAAGGATACAAAGCAAAATCAGCAAGCGGAAAAACGAGCTTGGCAGTGGTGGAGGTCAGCGGGGAGTCTGGAGGAAACGAGGTGAAAGCTTGCAAGAATCCTCTGCGAGTGGAGTCACACAGGACTTGCTTAATTTCCCCAGCAAGGGGGTGTGACAACACATGTGAAATACTGCCTACCAAAGGAGCTCATTGAAGAGGTAGCAAGGTTTTTATTGGGGGCCAGTCGGGTAGACAACTTCTTCTCGGCATTACCAGAATTCCAGACTCCCAGAAGGAAACTGCTCACATAAATTACATTGTTTGCACGAACAGTTAAGGCCTGCTGAGATGTTCTTATTAGTGTGGGTGATGGGAACCCTCTGGAAATCCACGTTCCCAGATGCCAGCCAAGGGTCAATTTTGCAAACAGACCATTCTAAGGATAAGCAGTCTCAGGTGTGCTATGTTAACTTTTCTGCAACCTGACACCCCAACTGATAAAAAAAGATTGACTTTTATTTTCAGTGGAGTCAAGCTGTGGCAGATCAAATCTTAACGTAAATGGGGTTTTCTCACGGTGAAGAACAAAACATCCTTGTAAAGTTTATTCCGTGAAATTTGGCATTGGTTATTCCATTGAGGATGAAATCAATGAGTGGTGGTGGTGGTGATCTTGGGAACTGCGGTTCCTATATTCACTATACCTGTACAACAGAAAACTTCGATGGAGATCCAGTATATTCTGATGCCACTAAAGCACTTAATGAAGAAAGAACCCAAACATTGTACCCATTTGAGTGAGAACCATGTCACCTGGATCAGGGTCTAAAGGACTTCAGCTTTTTCCAGCATTCACTCATGTGAGTCTGCCCTGTCTGTGAAAATGCTCCCCATGGGCACACCCTTGAATTAACACAAGACCAGATTTCAGGCTGGAGGTAGCAGAGAGGGTCTCACACTAGGCTCGAGGCTCAAGGCACTTTGGCATGTACACTTTTATTCGTGGTGTCTTGCAATTAAAGTCCCCAAACAATCCCCACCAAAGACCTGCCCAAACTGTTCTCTTAGGCTGAGATCTGGTTTCAGAACTTTTGGCTTTCTAGAGGTGCCAGACCCACCGTCTCCTGACCTTCCTTAGAAGGTTACTCCAAGGGTATGTAGACATAACCTGGAAAGTATGATACGTTATTATTCATATCATATTTTAGTCACCATCCTTTTTTATACACATATACATTCATATGCACCATTTTTTTTAATTTCATAGATATCTTGGAGATTATGCCATTTCTATATATAAAGAGATCCCTCATTTTTATTTTTGGCTACTTCCTATGCCATATCATATGGATGTGCTATGAATTATTTCTCCATTACCTGCTGATAGACATTAAGTTGTTTCTCTGTGGAAGATCATCAATATGTTTGCTTCGGTGTTATTAAATAAAATTTTCCTTACTCTTTTTTTCCATTCCTCCTGGTAATCTTGAGGTCCAATTTTTGCTTATGAATGCAACAAATGAAATTCCAGAGCTTGGTCTTAAAAAACTAATCTTCACAGTTAGTATAGAATCTTAGGAAAGAGATGAAAGAGGTGTCTCCTCTCCCAACCGTAGGTGGGGAGAGATGCCATTTTCCATCATAAAACTGATATGAAGAATTTGTATTAGAATTCTTCAGTTCAAAAGCATCAAACTCATTTCCCTGAACAACATGGAGTCATTTGTGAATGTTCACAGCTGTGCCCATGGCAAGGGCACTCCTGGCACTACTCTGTTGGGTCATCTTGCCTATTCTCAAGTCAGTCTCATCTTTTTCCACTCTCTCCACTTCCTCATTCCCACAACCTTGATCTCTGAGCTTGCCCTCCTTCTTCGCCTAGCCCAATAGTCTCTTTTTACCTTAATTTCTCTCCTTTAAAGCCACAACCAATCATGTCAACTACCTTCTTATTGACATCTTCAAATCACCTGCGCACCTCATCTTTAGCCTCCAGATCAACCCATCCACCTCAGCTCTTGTCAAATACTACTAACTGGTACTTAAGATTTCCAACCTCATCAGTGCTCTCCATGCGGATACCATTTAATTGAGTTATTGTAGTAATTCCCTATTCTTTTTTTCCACAAGGGCTATTTCAATTTTCTACCATGTTTCTCAGGGCTGCGACCCTAAATCCTGGACCACTGCTACTCTCCTAGCACAGTTATCTCCTGGTTTTTTTTTTGCAGTATGCGGGCCTCTCACTGTTGTGGCCTCTCCCATTGTGGAGCACAGGCTCCGGACGTGCAGGCTCAGCGGCCATGGCTCACGGCCCCAGCCGCTTCGCGGCATGTGGGATCTTCCCGGACCGGGGCACGAACCCATGTCCCCTGCATCGGCAGGCGGACTCTCAACCACTGCGCCACCAGGGAAGCCCCTCTCCTGTTTTTTTTGAAGGAGTAATGATTAAGGGCTTGGACTCCAGAACCAGCCAAACTCAGCTGAAGTCCTAGCTTCACTGTCTCTTAGCTGGTGACCTGGGTCAGGTGATTCAACCTGTCTGGAGCTCAGTTTCCTAACAGTAAAATCGGATTAACAATAGCACCAACCTCCTAAGGCTACATTGAGGGCTACATGAGATATTGCATAGAGACACCAGATACCCAATAACTACATAATGAATATTACCTTCTGTCCAGAGAAAAGGACTTGGACTTTTAACTGCAGGCTGGGAAAAAGCCAGAGCATTTGGTCATTCTTGGTATAGTATTGGGGGCAGAAGCAGACTGGTGTGGTTAAAGAGAGAATGGAGGGTGGGGAAGGGGAGATTAAGAATGTGTGCCATTCTTCCCCAAAACCACTGGTGAAGGGACTAGGGATAGAGTAGGCAGATGACTAGATGGGCAAACAGGATCAAAGTAACATGGAGGGCACTAGAGAAAGGCAGATAAGAAGATTTAGTAGAAAGGAAAAGAAACAGAAGAAATGGTATAACTCAAGATAAATGAGTTTTACTTGGAACAATTGGGGGAAAGCATAAAGAATTTCACCTCCTATGTAAAGTGTCCTTTAGCTCCCTCCAGATACTAGAAACTTATCCCATTCATCTGTCCTCCAGTGCACTGTGAACCACTTGGTTGTTACGGCCCTTTCATATCATAGTATGGACATTTAGATGCTGGATGTCAAAGTAAAATGTGAGCTTCATAAGCATAGGGACCTCAGCTGATATATTCTTTAGTTCCCCAAGACTTAGCACAATGGCTGGCCTGATCCAGACTCTCAGTGTGTTTCCTGTTAGACTGAAGGAGAACTTTGTAAGGGGTGGCAAGAGATTGAACGAATAGGATTCCAGAAGAGAGACCTGCAGGCGTAGAGGCCCTGAAGTGGGAACACACATGAAACAGACAAGCATAACAAGTAAAAGACTAGGCTTTGGAGTCTACACTGCCTGAGTGCAGATCCTCTTTGCCATTGCATGGATGCCATACAACATATGGATCCAGATGCTATCTGCTCTGTGTGACCTTGGGCATGCCATATAATCTCACTGGGCCTCAGTCTCCTCATCTGTACAATGGGGAGAATAAAGTTCCTGCTTCATGAGGTTACTGAAGGATTAAATGAGACAGTGCTATACGGCACATCACATAATGCCTGGCTCACCGTAAGCACCTATGGGACCTGGCTGTTCCTATTATGGTTATCCACAGGGCACTTTAAGCCTGATGGAGACTTCTGTGGCAATGGCACTCCTCTTAGGGAAGGCAGTATAGTAGAACTGGTGGAGTAGGGGTCCTCTGGAGTGAGAGAGACCTAGATTTAACTTCCTGGTAAGAGAGATTGCTGGTGGACCCAAGTTCTGTTTCTCTCCTTTGTCCTTAGAAATAGAACCTTAATTTGTCCGTGGGCACACTGCCACATTCCTCAGCCTCCCTTCTAACTTGGAGCAGCTAAGTGACCAAGTTTTGCCTAGTTGGATATAAGCAGATGTGTCATTATTTCTTCCGAGATGAATCTTCTATTTTCAAGCTTTCATCTTGAACCATGAAGGGGATGCCACAGGCTAAGGTTGGCAGGACAATAAGATAAGAGGAACCGGGGTCTCTGACACAGTGGAAGACCATGCCAGCCCTGCAGTGATTCCAACAGGATTGCACTGGGTTTTCTGTCATTCACAGACAAACTAGCTCTGTTTGATACATATACTTCTCAACTCTGATCTTTTAAAAATTGCTTAAGTTATTTCACTTCTTGAAACCTCAGTTTCTTGCCTGTAAAAGAGAGATAACCCAGACCTGGTTTTTTTGAGGATCAAATAGGATTACATCTTTTAGTTGTTGGCACATAGTAGGTACTTATTAAATGTTTTTGTCTTCTCTTTTCTCACACTATGCCCTCAAAAGGAACGTCGCTTGTTTTTTGGAGACACAATCTGCTCTACCCCCCACCCTACCCCACCCTCAGAGTCTGAAATTGTTGAGCAGATTTTGAGCATACCCACCCTTCTCCTGGGCCTGATGACTCACAGGTCACTTGGCAACCTTTCCGCTGCCACCTGCTTGATTTCTTTCAGTCACCACCTACTCAACTGAAACTTCAAAGTGACTGACCCAAGCCTTATTTGTGAATCTTCTCCCTCAGGAGGAGGCCAACTTCAGAATCCATCAAGGGACATGAATAATTCAGGAGCCAAGAGAAATACTGAGCAAGTTGCAATGTCTTCCCAAGGGTTTTAGAAATTCACTGCTAATGGTGTGAGTTCAGAGAAAATTTCTGCAGCGGGCCTGTTAAGGTCTTAGAGGTCGAGTATTGTAGGTTTAACAGAGCTATAATGAATGGTTTCTGAGCCTCAGATCGTAACGAAAGTTTCCATCCAGTCTGGCAGCAGGATTCAGAAGTGAAATGGAAAAGGAAAACAGGAAATAATATTTATTGAGTGCCCAGAGTATAACTTCTCTGGGCCAGGTGATAGACATATTATTTGTCAATAAATCTAACAATTTTACAAAGTGGACATTCTCATGCTTCTTCCTGTTTGACATTGGGTGGGGTTAATTTAACATCTAGGAGGGACAGAGCATGGTGCTTAAAAGGAGGCTTTGGATCCTGCTGGACCTGGGTTCACATTGTAGCTCCACCTCTCTCTAGCTTGAGGGAGTATTGAACCTCTCTGATTCTGTAACATGGGGAGATCAATGCCTACCTCATAGATTTGTTTGGAGATTAAAATGACATACAGAACCTAAAACCGTTAGCAGCATTCCTAGCACAGAGTAAACACTCGAGAAATTCTGACTGCTATTATTTTTACTATTATTGCCAAAAGACAATGTTAAAAATAAATAATAAAATAAAATAATGTTAAAAGGTGCAGATGCTGGGATTGAAACCCAAATCCTTTTGGATCCAAAAATTAAAAGAAATAGAACAATTAGCTTGTTTAGAAAAAACCTGGTGATATTCTTTCATTCAATATTTTTATAGCATCTACTACACGCTCGGCATGGTGCTAGGCACTAGAAAAACAGAACAAATAAGATCATTCTGTTGAGGGGTTTATAGGTTAGCAGAACGTGGTAGATTGTCCTGTTTTTCCATTTTTTCCTTCCTTGCTATAGCCCTTCCAGTCTGTGGACAGCATTTACTTTTCTTTCCTTTTGGGCTTGCCTGTGACTTGCTTTGGCCAATGGAATGAGAGTGAACTTGTTGCAAACAGAGGCTTTAAGTGTGTTTATGTGTTTTGTCTTGCTCTGCTTCTAGAAGAGTACATTTAGGGTAGCCATGGGTTCCAAAATGAGAGACACATGGAACAGGCTGGACCCCAACCCAAAGGCTGGAGTGAGCTTGGCTCAGCCAAGCCCAGTAGAGAGCAGCTGTACAGCAGCCAACCTAAGCAGGAGATAAAGCACTGCTCTTGTAGGCTGCTGAGATTTTTAGGGTTGTTTGTTACACAGCATTATCACAAGAAAACCTGACTAACACATGAAAAGAGAGAGAGACAAGTAAGCCAATTAGTACATTTAGTGGTATTTGAGATGCTTTGCTAGAAATCTTCTAGAGAAAGGCACAAGGGTCACAGGGAAGGATCACACTGCTCCAGTAATTCTCTCCCTTCCTTCCTGCATCATCATTAATGGATCACTCCCATCAACATATAAGTGTATTATAATTTTTATCATTAACAAAAATCTTTCTTTTGATCCCACATCTCCCACTTTTCTTCATGTCTTTATAGCAAACTCCTCAAATACTTTGTTTATACCCATTGTCACTAATTCCTCACCTCCACTTCTCTCCTGAACCCTCTCCAGTCAGGCTTTCAACCTCACTAATCCACCAAATCAACAGTCACTGTTTCACTAATGACCTCCAAGTTGCTAAAGCAACAGAAAATTCTCAATCTATCTGTTTAACTATTCAGCAGCATTTGACATAAGAAATCACTTCCTTCTCCTTGAAACTTTGCCTTCACTTGGCTTCCCTCCTACTGACCACTGATCACTCCTTCTCATCTGATTGGCTAGTTCTTCCTCACCTCTCATCCTTCAAATAGAAGGGCCTCAGAACTTGGGCCTCGGACTTTCGCATCTCTACAAACACTTTCTTGGGATCTCATTCAATTTCACGATTTTATGTATGCTTTTTTTTTGCTAATGACTGTCCAATTTATGTGTCCAGGCTGGACCTGTCACCTGAATGTCAGATTCATGTCCTGTTGCTTACCAATATCTCCTCTATCTAACCTGAACCTCAAATTTAATTCTGGGGATTTTTCCTTCAAAACCTGCTCTTCCCACATTATTCCCCATCTCGCTCCATAGCAACGCCCTTCTTCCAGCTGCTTACATCAAATTTTTGGAGGCTATCAATAAATACATGAAAAGATGCTGAACATCACTAATTATTTGGGAAATGCAAATCAAAACTGCAATGAGAATCACTTTGTTGTACACCTGAAACTAACACAACATTGCTAATCAACTATACTCCAATATAAAATTTAAAATTTTTAAAAATTAAAAAAAAAACTGCAGTGAGGTACCACGTCATGCCCATTAGGATGATGATCATCAAAAAACAAAAAATAAGTGTTGATGAGGATGTGGAGAAATTGCAACCCTTGTGCACTGCTAGTGGGAATGTAAAATGGTTCAGCTGCTATGGAAAATGGTACGGTGGCTCCTCAAAAAATTAAACATAGAATTACCATGTGATCCAGAAATTCCACTTCTGGAATTTCAATTCCAATAATTGAAAGCGGGAACTTGAATAGATATTTGTACACCCATGTTCACAGCATTATTTACACTAGCCAAAAGGTAGAAACAACCCAAGTGTCCATTGATAGATAAATGGATAAACAAAATGTGGTATATACTTACAATGATACATTACTCAGCCTTAAAAAGAAAAAAATTCGGACACATGCAACAACATGGATGAACCTTGAAGGTCTTAAGCTAAGTGAAATAAACCGGTCACAAATGGACAAATGTGGTGTATGATTCCACTTGTATGAGGTACCTAGAGTAGCAAAATTCACAGAGATAGAAAGTAGAATGGTGGTTGCCAGGGGCTGGGGGGAGGGGGTTCTGGGGAGTCAGTGTTTCACGAGTAGAGAGTTTTAGTTTGGGAAGATGAAAAAGTTCTAGAGACAGATGGTGGTGACAGTTGCACAACAGTGTGAATGTACTTAATGTCATTGAACTGTACACTTAAAAATGGTAAATTTTATGTCATTTATATTTTATCACATTAAAAAAAGACAGTTAAAAAAAGTTTAGAGCCGTCTCTGCCTCAAATCTGTCTCTGACATCCTAAATCCACTCCATCAGCCAATCCTGAATCTCGCCCCTTCTCACCATCCCATCCTGCCCTTAATCTGAGTCATGAGCACCTCTCACTTGGACCATTACAATGGCCTCAACCCTTGTTTCTACCTTGCCATCTAAAGTCTGTTAAAAGTCAGTCAGTCAAAAAAAAAAAAAGTCAGTCAAATCATGTCTCCCCACTGCTCAAAACCTTCTGATGACTAACCACGCAGAAAATGTCAGAGCCTACGGCAACCAGAAGGGGGTTACATATTCTGGCTCCCCAGGCCCTTTCTGAGCTCACCTCATCTTCTTCTCTTTCTCACTCCCTCCACTCCAACCACATGGACATCCTTGCCGTGCCTCAATCATGCCAAGCACACTCACTCTCTCACTGCATCTCCGTGTATATTGTTGCCTCTTCTGGGAGGACCATTCTCCTTTGGGTTTCTCCTCATTTGCCACCTTATCAGTGAGACCTGCGCTGATTACCCCCCAAATCACTGTTCTCCTCAAAGTTTTTCCTGCTTTATTTTTCTCCATGTCACCTTTATCTGACATATCATATATTTTACATGTTGTTTTTTTTTCGATTTGCTTATTGGTCTTCCTCTCTAGAGTATGAGTTATACGCGGGTAGGTCCTTTTGTCTGTTGCGTCCACTACTAGATCCCAGAACAGTGCCTGACGTGTGAAAAGGACTCTGTAACTATTTGTTGAATGAATGAAAAATCTCTTTATCCAAGCAGAGAGGCATCAGAGTGCAGAGGATACTTGAGTTGGGTATGAAAAGATGAGCAAATGTCATCCAGGTGAAGAGAAAGGAGAAGAAAATACAGGTAGGGGGAGTGCCAGGAGCAAGAAGTAGCACAAAGGCATGAAATAGGGGGGACTGGGAGGGGACATGCAAGGGGAGTCCTCCTGGCCAGAGCCTGGTGAGGGGCATTGGCAAGACGGGGAGGACAGCATGACCCAGCACTGGACAGGTGGGCAGGGGTCAGACACTCAAGGGTCCAGCATCCATGTTAAGGAGTTTAGACTTTATCCTGTTTACATAGCACATGGTGATCATGCAGACTCCCATACCTTGCCCTGAGATCCTGATGTGGTACGGCTGGGGCATGGAGAGGCCAGGACCTACATTTTTTTAACACTCGGCTGCCCAGGGCTTCAGGCTCTAAAAGCATATGGGTGCATACTTTGAGGAACTGTGGCTTCTATGCCACGCAGGAAGCTTTTCTTACAAGATTCTACCTCTCTGAAATTACAGGGAATAAAACTCTCCATAATGTTTAATTTTACATGGCAACTTGACTGGGCCACATGGGGCCCAGATATCTGGTTAATATTATTCTGGGTGTGTCTGTGTTTCTGGATGAGATTAACATTTGAATCTGTCAACTGAGTAAGGCAGATTGCCCTCCCCAGTGTGGGTGGGCCTCATCCGATATCCAGTGGGGGTCTGGATAGAACAAAAGCCTGGGTCAGGGAGAATTCACTCTCTGACAGCTTGAGATGGGATGTCAGTCTTCTCTTGCCCTCAGATTAGGATTTACACCATTGGTTCTCCTGGTTCTCAGGCCTTTAGACTCAGACCACCAGCTCCCATGGGTCTCCAACTTGCAGATGGTACACTGTGGGACCTTTCTGCTCCATAGTCACATGAGACACTTTCTCATAAGGAATCTCTTTCTACATATATATCCTATTGGCCCTGTCCCTCTGGAGAATCTTGATTAAGACATTCTCCATTTCATAAGTTTGGGGACCACTGCCCTGACTTCAGTGTGGAGTCCAGATGCGATGGGCAGGGAGAAAACTGTGGGAGGCAGGGGGATGAGCTCGGGGTGAGCTGGAGTCAGAGCAGGGGAAATGGGAAGGGGTGTGGGTTCAAGAGTGGCCAATTAGCAAGAGTGGCAGGGCAGAGACTCACTAGGTGTGGGGTAGGGGAGACGGAAGAGCCCAGTGGATTCTCCAGCTGGCATGACTGAAGCGGGGCAGGGGGTGTCCATGCTACCCCACCTCAGAAGCATAGCATCCTGGGATGCCAGAACATGGATAGGTCAAGGTCACTGCTTGACTCATGTCCCTGCACATGAGGCAGCTCCAACTCACCTGGCACCAAGTCAGAACAGAGGACTAGCTAAACCTTAAGAAGGAAGTCCTGAATTTGGGTGCTGAAACTCCTGGGAAGAGCAGAGGTCTTGTGATTGCTGTTCCTTTCTTTATGGAAATGGGTTAAAACAGGTCCCAAACAAGGCTGGGCTCCTGCAAGCAAATGGGCTTGGAATGGAGGCCAAGATACTCATTTTTTTAAAGAAAATCTCATCATTACCCATCAGACAGCCATTGCTAGACACCTAGCTGCACATGGCACTGAGCTGTGAGGCATAAGCTTCTGAGTAATTGAAGCTCAACTGTCTCCCAAACTTGTTTAGACTGAGACTTAGCTGAAAGGTAAGGGCAGTCTCTTCAGAAGGCTCTTACTGACAGCCCCTCCTCTCACTAGCGGAGGCCAACACTCACAGATACAGGCCCGCCTGCCTTCCAGGGAGTATCACCCTCTGCATAAGATGAGTGGATATATGTATATGTATAACTGATTCACTTTGCTGTACACCTTAAACTAGCACAACACTGTAAATCAACTATACTCCAATAAAAATTTTTTTTTAAAAGCTTTAAAAAAACCCCAAAACCGGGGCTTCCGTGGTGGCGCAGTGGTTGAGAGTCTGCCTGCCGATGCAGGGGACACGGGTTCGTGCCCCGGTCTGGGAAGATCCCACATGCCACGGAGCGGCTGGGCCCATGAGCCATGGCCGCTGAGCCTGCGTGTCCAGAGCCTGTGCTCCACAACGGTAGAGGTTACAACAGTGAGAGCCCACAACAGTGAGACGCCTGCGTACCGCAAAAAAACCCACAAAAAAACAAACCCCAAACCAAAAAACAAAAACAAACAAAAAAAGATGAGGGACCATATTTTGAAGCTCCAATGACTTGCTTACAGCTTCTTGGAACACAAAGACTAGGGCTAGCTCCCTTGGTTAGCCAACCTGGTCAATATTTATGCATATGTGTTGCAATACTTCCTTTGTGAACAAAATCAATACAAAAAATTCTTTAAAAACTCAATACAAAGAAATCTTAATACCTCTCACAGGAAATACTTTAACAGAGAAGTACTCCAGGTAGGAGCATCAAAATCTATAACTACAGATACAAACAAAATCATGTGAACTTAATAGCAGAAAAAGTGGAGGAGTTTAAGGTAGTCTTGTTGCTGCTGTGGGTGTAACGAGGTGTGCAAGGTGCTGCCTGAAGCTTCGATATGGGTGACAGGGAGCTGCAAGCCACAGGCCATGTTGGTTGCAGCCACTCTCTGCTTTCAGAAATAAGCTCTTCAACTCAACCTCGAATAAACTTCTCCTGGGAATGAACGTGCGACAATAGAAAGAGCATTTGGCTTTCATAGAGTTGAGGGCACGCCTGCTCTCTGTACTTCCTAAAAATGTCTGGAATCATTTCTTCCAAACCACCTTCCTTGTGATTACTCTACTTTAAGGCCCCTTCATCCCTTGCCTCACTAGAGTGTTCCATTTACTGGGCCCAAGGTCATTGCTATGGTTGTTACTATTACCATCATAGAAGAGGTCCAGGGTGCGCAGCTTGTGCTTAGGTTGGGGATGAACTGGAAGATGTATATATCACTTCTGTCAGCACCCATAGGCCTACACTTAATCTCAGAGCCAAAAAGGAGTCAGGGAGATGCAGTCTCTCTGGCTGGGCTGCCTTGTGCTTAGCTAGAATATAGATGGTTCTATTACTAACAGGAAAAAAGAGAGACAGGTTGCTTCCCCTGTGCCAGTACCTTAGAAAGTTACAATCTTGCCTTTTACCAAATCTATACCAGCTATGTTATACACAAATGAGGATGCCAAGGCTCAGAGCTTTTAAGCAATTTTGCCAACATCCTTCATCCCATTAGGGCAGAATGGAAACTAGAGCTTGTCCCCTGATTTTTAGTCCAATGTTCTTTTTCTCTAAATTGAGTCTTTGGTTTAAATTGAAAAGGTTACCATAGAATTTCTAAGCTGTGCCAGATAAATACAATGACCTTTAAAAATGAGACCAGATTGTGACCTTGCTCAAATGTTGAACAGAGATGCAGAAGGAGCCAGTAAAATGTCAAAAAGAAAGATGACTATATTCTTAGAATTTTAAGATTATAAGCAAGATACCACAAAGACCATTTTTTCATTTCATAAATGAGGCAACTTTGGCCCCAGGAGTCTACTGATTTCTACACCATCACACAGCTTGTGTGGAAGAGCCACAATGGGGCCTTTATCTCTTGATTTTCAGTGTTCCTTTCACTGAATCTCAAAGTCTCTCATGAGAGAGATAATGGGTCTCAGAAGAGCCTAAAGTTGGAACCCGTGAGACTCCCAGGAAGTCCCACTTTCTCTCCTCAGGTGTTATCTACAGAATTTGTTACTCTCTTATCTGACTCATATTCACCTTCAATTCAACAACTTCCATTTATAGAAGCCCTTCCCTTCATCCATCACCGTGCTGGGGTGGAGGGATGTGAAGATATAGAAGCCATGGTCCCTGCCCCAGGAAACTCACAATTTAGTAACAAATACGTAAAACAACCATGAAGTGATGCAAGATGACATGATGGCAGGATACAGGGTGGTGACTACTTTATTTTCCCAGAAAATGTAATATCCCACCCACCACCTGTGAGAGACTCTCACCCCTGGCCAAAGGGACGAGTAGGTATCCTTGGCTGGCTACTGATAGAACCCCATCCTTCTGATGGGGTTGTCATGGAGTTGCCATGGCTGGAGCTCTAGCAGTCATCTTGGACCATGAGGAGACATCAAGAATGAAGCTTTGCAGCCGGCAAGGCAGAGCAGAAAGATACAAAAGCCTGGCTCCCTACAGCATGAATCTTCCATCCCAACCTGTGATTGTATACTTCCGGTCCTCTTTTATGTAAGGGAGTAATACACTTCTCATTTGTTTGGGTTTTTCTGTTATATGTAGCTGAACCTAATCCCAAGTAATTAAAAGCCCATTTATTTTGCTCACTTTTATATCTCCTGTACCTTGCATTGTATCTGGCACAAAATCTGTGCTCATGAGAAGTGTCTGATGAATCATAAACAGATGGGTTTGTATTAAATGGCCCACACCACCAACACAATAAAAATGAATATTATGCATATATACATAAAATATATGTAGCTATTTATAGTTCAGGGATTATTTTGGGAGTTGCTAGGGATTTTTCACTGTAGCTTTTAAGATCCAGTTGAGCTGTTGTTTATACCCCTCACTTCTTGAAATAACACACATAATCTTGCTTTTGGAAGAGTCCTGAGGTCAGGCTGGCAATATTTCTTTTTTATCACAGCAGTCTTTACTGTCAGCTCCATATGCAAAGCAAACTGCAAAACCATATGGTCCGCTGTCCTGGACTTTTGTAGCTAAAGGGAATAAATGGCCAACTCACTAGTTTTCTTAAAAATATACCCACCACCAATTTCTTTGTTTTTTTTAAATTGAAGTATAGTTGATTTACAATACTATGTTAGTTTCAGGTGTACAGCAAAGTGACTTGGTTATACATATGTATATATCTATATTCTTTTAAAATTCTATTCCATTATAGTTTATTATAAGACATTGAATATAGTTCCCTGCTATACTGTAAATCCTTGTTGATTATTTATTTGATATATAGCAGTATGTATCTGTTAATCCCATACTCCCAAGTTATCCCTCCCACACCGTCCCCTTCAGTAACTGTAAGTTTGTTTCCTACATCTGTGAGTCAGTTTTTGTTTTGTAAATAAGTTCATTTGTGTTATATTTTAGATTCCACATATAAGTGATATCATATGGTTTTTGTCTTTTTCTGTCTGACTTACTTCACTTAGTATGACAATCTCTAGGTCCATTCATGTTGCTGCAAATGGCATTATTTCATTCTTTTTTCATGACTGAGTAATATTCCATGGTTTATATACACCGTATCTTCTTTATCCATTCATCTGTTGATGGACACTTAGGTTGCTTCCATGTCTTGGCTATTGTAAATAGTGCTGCTATGAATATTGGGGTGCCTGTATCTTTTAGAATTAAAGTTTTCATCTTTTCTGGATATATGTCCAGGAGTGGGATTGCTGGATCACATTACTCACCACCAATTTCTTTTAAGGGGAAAGAAATCACCCTTACGAAGTAAAATATATCTCTCCTTATGCACACATCCCCTTTTCGGTCAATCATTTAGCAAATATACCAGGCACGGTACTCAGTACAGGGGGTCCAGCATGCTCAAAACAGACTCAAATCCTTGTGTGCATGAAGCTGACTTTTTAGTGAGAGAGTCAGACAACAAACATGTGAAATTAACAATCTTTTAGGACGTGATAAATGCTAAAAAAAAGAAAAGAATAAAGCAAGGGAGGAATATTTGGGGGGGGGGATGGAGTTAAAATTTTACACAAGGCAGTGAAGGAAGGCTTCACTGAGAAAGTAACATTTGAGTGAAGAGCAGATGGACACGAAAGAGTGAAGAATGAAGGGTATCAGGGAAGAGCCCTCCCAGCAGAGGTTTAAGAGCAGAGTCCTAGAGGCACAAGAATGTGCGTTGGGCTATGGAGCAGCAAGGAGGCCAGCGTGGCTGGGGCAGAGTGAGCGGTGTGGGCAAGGAGCAGGCAGGAGAGGTGACAGGACCAGGTCGTGGAGGACCCGTGTCTCCTTGAAGAATTTTGGTTTTTACCCTGTGTGAAAGGGGAAGCCCTGGAGAGCTCAGAGTGTGATCTGATCCACATTTTATAAAGATCACTCTGGCTGCTGTTGAGAATGGTGGAAGCAGGGAGATTCATCAGGACACGTGTCTCTTCTGGGTCCCACCAGCCTTTTCCCCCCTCTTTTCTTTTTTTTTTTTTTCTTCTGACGTACGCGGGTCTCTCACTGTTGTGGCCTCTCCCGTTGTGGAGCACAGGCTCCGGATGCGCAGGCTCAGCGGCCATGGCTCACGGGCCCAGCCGCTCCGCGGCATGTGGGATCTTCCCGGACCAGGGCACGAACCCGTGTCCCCTGCATCGACAGGCGGACTCTCAACCACTGCGCCACCAGGGAAGCCCCCCCCCCCCACTTCATTCCTTCGGTGATCTTCCTCCCAAGCCCACTTCAGACCCAAGAGCCATTTCGTGCTCCCTCTGTCCCCATCAAAACGTATTTTTGGATTCTTCCATCACACTAGTCAACAACAGCTGCCACTGCGAGCAGATTTATACCCAAGGAAAGCAGAGTGAAGAACAACAGTCTGTAGAGTCTCCACTGGCTGAAGGGGGTCCACGTTCTCCCCAGCGTTCAGTCGGGACTTCTTCAGGTGTAAGCAAAGCAAATCCAAGTACGCTTATTTTCTACTGTTGATAAAGAAATTACCACAAACTGACCAGTATGGCGTGGCTAGGTTCTTGCTCAAGGGCTGAATGAAATTGAGGCGTTGCCTGCTGAGTTCTCATCTGGCGGATTTGGGGAGAAATGTGTCTCCCATCTAATTCAGGCTGTTGGCATAATTCAGTTCCTTGTGATCTTAAGACTGTCATCTGGGACTGCTCTCAGCTCCTAGAGGTCACCTGCGTTCCTTAGTACATGGCTCCCCCATTTCCCTCACTGAGTTTTTCTCACACTTCAAGTCTCTCTGATTTCTCCATCTGCAATCTTTGATTGGGCTTTCGGGGCTCATGTGATCAGATTACTTGGAACCTTAATTACAACTACAAAATCCCTTCCAGAGAAATCTAGATTGGTGTTTGATTGAATAACTAAAAGAAGGTGTATATACACCAGGGGCTGGGAATTTGGGGCTATGTTAGAATCTGCCTAGTGTACCAGGTACACTAGGTAAGTACCAGGCAAAAGGGAACACACTTCCCATGTGTCTGGGAAGGACCTCCGAGAATGGAAGGAAGAGGTATAGGAGCCAGGCAAGGCCTCAGAGCACGCATGACTCACACTCTCTCTACTCACCTCTCATCTCTGCTGACTTCTGATTGTCTCAATTCGGCAGAGCTCCTCCCCCCACAGAACAAGAAAGACCACCACCATCAGCTGCCCTAGCTCCTGCAATCACAGTTTTGTTATTCCAGCAAAAAGAGAATTTCTCTCCCCTAATGACTGTATATCAATCCAAAGGATTCCCCCAGCCTAGGTCAAGTACTCCTGGATGGGATGGGAAGTAGAGCACCAAGATTGAGAGCCCTCTGAGAACCATGTGGAAAGGGGGAAGAGTTCTCCAAAGGAGGGAAATGGAAAGCTTGCTGGAGACACAAATAGACCAACTATGACCATACTCAGCTGTCTCAGTCTTACCCACAAAGACCTTAAATCCCCTCTGCATCTCTCCCTTTCCTTTTCTTACTTGACAGTTAGTCTTGCCTTCTCCACCCCTCATGAGGTCTAGTTCTAGAATCCACAAGATTAAGTTCAAACCTACAACAGCTGGGGGTGTGGGATGCATCAAGAAGTTAAAGGAATGATGCTCTGTAGAAAAATCCAGAAAGAATTCTGGATGAAAGTTTAGTTCTTGTTCTGTACTAACTGTGATATGGAGCATGTGGTGGGGTCGGCTGTTCAGGTCTCTTTTCCAGAGAACCTGAGGTGAGGAGTATAGCCAGTTGATACCCTGAGATTCACAATCACAGTCCTGCCAAGGCAATGATCCCCCCAAGCTGCCTCTAGCCAACAACCAAGCCCAGGGGGAGGAACAAGGCTGGGCTATTTCTATCCAACACAAGACTCCTCTAATGTTCCCTCTCTGCTCAGGAGCTCTTCATCGGCCTGCCCAAGACTCTTTCTTAGCGGGACTGTAGTCTGTAGGTTTTTCTACCCAGTTCTTCCCTCTTGCCTCTCACAGGTGTCAGACCTGAAGCATGGTCAGTAGGTGCTGCCTGTCTACTCCTGTTCCTTCTCCCATTACTCTTCAGACTCTTCTCCCCATAAATCTCTTGCACATCTAAATTTGTCTTGCTGTTCATTTTTTGGAAGATCCAAACGGACACACATGTCAAAACTCTATTTCTCATCTGTAACTTGGACTGGATTTCTGGGGTCCCTTCTAGCTCTAAAATTCCACCTATTTGGGAGATTCTACAAGGTTACACCTGTTTGATGAAAGAAGAGAAAGAGGGCTGACCATCTAGATCTCTAATCTACAACTATTTGGGGCCTATGATCATTGCTCTTTTTGATGTTTATCCCAGCCTTTTGGTAATATCTTAACAAACAAGGAAAATAATTCTGGGCAAAGTTTCAAATGGCTATAAACATTTCAGGAACTGGTTGAAAACTCTACACATGGCTTGAAGCATCGTTTTGTCTTAACCAATCGTTCTTACACTTCAGTGTGCAGAAGAGGCCCCTGGGGGTACCTTATAAAAGGCAGATTCCTGGACCCAACCCCAAAACAGCTTCACTCAAGAGGAGGGTGGTAGCCCCTGGGAATCTGCCTTTTCATCAAACTCCCTAGTGACTGATGCTGGTAGGTCATGGAGTAACTCTGAGAAATGAGAACCTACGATAAAGTAAATTTGTATTTTTCTTAAGTTTTACAATAATTATTTACTGAGAACCTATAGTATGCTGTGTGAAGCTATACAGAGTCATTAACTCTGCATGGTGGGGGGCAGGGTGGTCCAAGATGATTTCTCATAGGTGATGATTTCTTGCGGCAGGTCATAAAAAATAAGAAGGAATTTGTCCCCCAGCCAATGACATGGTGAAGGCACTCCCAGTATGTTTAGGTCACATTAGGCAGGGGAGCCGAGGAGTCCTGGATTTGGTCAGCAGTGGAAGAGAAGACTACGGGAGGGAATAGGGACCTTCTGCTTTAACTCAGTTACCACCTTGGACTTTATTTTCAACATCTGTGATATTGACAGAGAACATCACTTCAGAAGTTTAGGGAACAGCCCTCTTACCTAGATAAAACACAATGTCAACAGAAGGTTAAGAAAGAGTCAGAAGTAGTAAATGCTATTTGTTTTTTCTTCCATGGCATAACACGTGCCAGAATTTAGAATGGCACTTGATCAGAGCCTCTCTGTGAAGCTGCGGGATCTCTGCTCTGGCTCCCTGAGGTGTGTGCTGTATTCTGGGGCGTCTCACAGCCCCAGGAGCGAGCATCTAATTTGGAAACCCCCCACTGTCTCTCAAGGTTAACCTGTTGCAAAGGACTCAACTATCAGTGAGGGCATCTGAGCCCCTCGATCGCTGTTCAGAAGTGAGGATCCTTTGGTCCCCTTATAGTCCCTAGAGCTGATCCATAGTCGTCCTTGGGTTTGACATATGGTTTTGTCCCTTACACTTCAATTCCCTGTATAATTTTTTAAAAATCATTTTATTTTTTGTTATCAAGATAGTACATGATCAAGGTAAAAATAAATCAAAAGAACAATTATTTAAAAATTACTCCTGGGGCTTCCCTGGTGGTGCAGTGGTTGAGAATCTGCCTGCTAATGCAGGGGACACGGGTTTGAGCCCTGGTCTGGGAGGATCCCACATGCCGCAGAGCAACTAGGCCTGTGAGCCACAACTACTGAGCCTGTGCTCCGCAACAATAGAGGCTGCGATAGTGAGAGGCCCGCGCACCGTGATGAAGAGTGGCCTCCGCTTGCCACAACTAGAGAAAGCCCTTGCACAGAAACGAAGACCCAACCCAGCAAAAATAAATAAATTAATAAACTCCCACGCCCAACATCTTAAAAAAAATTACTCCCAATTAAAATAACCTTTTTTAAAAAAAGAAAAAAGGAGTACATATATCCTACAATTTCAGAGGTTTAAGGGTGCTCTGAAGTGCATCTTTAAGTCTCTTACTGTCAAGGTACCCCAGTTCAGGAGTCCTTGAGAGGAAAGGAACAAGGAAGACAGAAGGGATCGGAAAAAAAAGAACCCACAACAGAAACAGATCTAAATATTGAATTGTTAGTACAACCTATAGATTCAGCATTTGTTGCCTTGAACATAATAAGCTAAAATAAACATGGTTGCATTACCTTAAAGAAGTCAAAAGAAGAATAAAAATCACCTGTATCCCCACTGGTACAAAGAAATAGTCTCGCTAACCTTCTGATGTGTTTCCTGCCAGGTTGCTTTTATATGTATATGCTTTAAGTTATTTATTTTCATAACTATGATCATGGTATGTAATCAATTTCATTTCTTCATTTTTGCATTTACCATTATGAGTGATTTTTTTCTTCCTAAACATCATGCTTAATGTGGACATAAAATTCCATCACGTACCTCTATATTTTATTGCTATATACACATATTGCTGGAAATTTAAGTCATTTTCAATGTTTCTTATGAATAATGGTGCTTAGAATAAAGATTTGCATTAAAGCTTTTTTTCATACTTTGGATTTTCCCCTTAGAATGAATTCTCAGAAGCAGAATTTGAGGATGAAAGAATAAGAACATTTTTAAGAGTTATCAACACATTGTCAAGCTGCTTTTGAGAACAGTGGGACCATTTCATACTGCCACCAGGCTAAACAAATGTCTACATCACCACACCCTCACTATTGTGTGTTTCCTCTTCTTTAACGTTTACAAGTTTGTTGGCAAAAATTGTTGACTTACTTCCCATGGTCCTGCTTTAATCCCTTGAACCTCAATTCCCAGAGATGCCACTAAGACATTACAAATAAGTATCACAGATGTGTAAAAAGTGGGCTAAATCATTTTAATTAACATTCATAAATGCAGCTTTAGGGACTTCCCTGGTGGTGCAGTGGTTAAGAATCTGCCTGCCAATGCAGGGGACACAGGTTCGATCCCTGGTCCAGGAAGATCTCACATGCTGTGGAGCAACTAAGCCCCTGTGGCACAACTACTGAGCCCGCGAGCCACAATTACTGAAGCCCGTGTGCCTAGAGCCTGTGCTCCGCAACAAGAGAAGCCACCGCAATGAGAAGTCCGCGCACCGCAATGAAGAGTAGCCCCTGCTCGCCCCAACTAGAGAAAGCCCATGCGCAGCAACGAGACCCAATGCAGCCAAAAATAAATAAATTAATTAAACAAAAACAAACAAACAAAAATAAATGCAGCTTTATTCTTTCATCATGCTTCATCTTCTCATATTTTTAATGGAAGGTTTCTCAACCTCAGCACTTTTGACATCGCAGCACCCCTGGCCTTGACCCACTAGATGCCAGCAGCTCTCCTCTACTCCACTGTGACAACCAAAATTGGCTTCAGATGTTGCCTAATGTCCTCCAGGGGGTGAGGAATAGCCCCTAACTGAGAACCCAATGTCCCCTGGGAAGAAAATAGCCCCTGACTAATGAGAAACACAGAGCTCTGTTAGTCCAAGTTTCCGTTCCAGTGTTAAACTTTTGATCTTCAGTATCTCAGACCCGATAGTGCCTTTCCTGCTTTCTTCCTTGGCAAGAAAACCCCAATTTTGTTCAGCTGTCCCCTCCCATGGGCTCAGAGGGTGAATTATGCCTGGTCTAAACCAGGCCTTACAGTATTGTCTCCTTTATCAATGACTCACTTTGATTTGGGTGTGGAACTCAGTCCTGGCCAAGGGGACCCAAGGAGACATCTGAAGGACTTCTGGGAAAGATTTCCTTATAAATAAAAAGAAGCACAAAGGAGAAAATGCC
Organism: Aethalodelphis obliquidens; assembly: GCF_003676395.1. NCBI lineage: Eukaryota > Metazoa > Chordata > Mammalia > Artiodactyla > Delphinidae > Aethalodelphis > Aethalodelphis obliquidens. The sequence goes on along the minus strand of NW_020837950.1, from coordinate 31,291,733 downwards.
CTTCCTCTTCAGGAGATGTTGTCTTGTCTTTGTGTGTTGCCTAGAACTGCGACAGCCACTGAGAAACTCTGAAGGAGGAAAGCGTTGATATGCAGAGGACGGAGAAGATGGCAAGCACGTGGCCTGTGGCGACATCCTTGAGACACTGAATTACCAGCCATGGAGAGGCTCTACCTCCTGACTTCTTGTTATGTGAGATAACATACCTTTAAACTTTTAAGACTGTCGTGTTTCCACAATTGCATCCTAACTGGCTATCTGGGAGCCCCAAACACAGTACCTAAGAGATGTGGTGAAATCAGGGAGTCTGGAGAGCTGATTCTGACCCTACAGAACCAGGCAAGCAGGTCCAGAAAGGTAGAGGAATAGTGGGATGGAAGCTGTTCCTCAGAGGCCAGGAGCTCAGGGAAGTAGATGACTTCCAAGGCCACCATGGAAAGTAACAGAAGCTCTTGACAGACAATGACTGGCTCTGTGTTCCCTAGCTCAGAGTGGGCAGAACTGAGCCTGGAGGTGTCCAATACCAGTAACTGGGGGAGCTAGAGGCTGATGGAACTAGTGCCACCGTACCTTGCTGGGAGGAGAGCATCGCAGTACAAGAGAAAGAACAAGGGTTTGGGAAGTGGAGTTTCAAGAGAGATTTTGAACCCATGTCTGACATGGATGGATGGGTGAGTAAATGGACAGGAAAGTGGGGAGAAGGGCAGACAGATGGAGGAGGGGCTGGGCAGAAGCTGCATGGGTGAGAAAGTGATGAAGAATATGGACGGGAGGGTAGGTGAGTGAGTGAATGGGACAGGGGAATGGAGGGGCAGTGGGTAACTAGATAGATGAACAAATGAATAACGACAACTCTTTTTGGGTTTTGTTTTGCTCACAGAGAGCCACATTCTTAAAGTAGAAAGGAACCTCTGGAGATCTCAGCAGGCCACATTCACATTTTAAGTGTGGCTCCATTTCACAGACATCCCCAAAATTAGACCTCAAGAGGATGCCCAGGGTATCCCAACTGTCTACGACATAAAACGTGTAAATGTTATAAAAGTAAAAAGAAAGAAAGACACTTTCTACAAGTCAGGCATGTAAATGAGAATTGCAGATGAATTCCCAAACTGATATAGGACCGCACCCATAAATCTAGTATCACTGCAAAAAAGCTTTGGCCTATACCGAATCCGAGATAGCTGCACTTGTTAAAATTAAAAGGACAGTGAAAATGAAAGGAATGCACGTTTTTTCCACTGGCAGGTAGTGTGACCGACTCCTGAGTTTCTCTCTTAACCTCAGCGATTTGCCCTTGAAGGGAGCAGCTACGCCTAATTTGCTCACAGGGTTTTAATTTGCTTGCTCGTCCTTCAGTCAGCAAAACCAAAATGTCCTTTCCACTTTGGTAGCTGGGCTTTTGGTGCTGTTTCCTCTCACACCTGTTTGATCCCTACCCTGACGTTTCATCCCTCCCCACCCACTCCACTGGGGTCCCTCCTGTGGGTTCCTCTTCACCCCTCCGTTATGTCACACCCATCAGAATCTGTCTCCTAATCTACCAGGGGTCCCATCGGGTTATTCCTAACCCAGGTCCTAGCACAAAATGGAATTCAAAAATGTTTTAGGAATAAATAAGTCAGCTGGAAATTTTAGGACCCAGTTTTATTAAAATAGGATTTTAAAACTGCTCTGTATGTATATTTTACTCAAATAAAAAGTTCATAAATGTATTTAAATGGAACACAGCATTATTTTAAAAATAAGGCAATTTTCCCACTTACTAAAGCCCGCTCTCTTGCTGTCAATAATTTATACAATCATGTAATTCAGAGGAGGTTATTAAACGCTGGGATTGGCTGCCCAGAGAGCGTTTTGGCTGTCACTCCCTGGAGGCCTTTAAAAACTGACAAGCAGCTCATGCAGCTCAATATGAAAAAACCAAAACAACCCAATCCAAATATGGGCAGAAGACCTAATATACATTTCTTCAAAGAAGACATACAGATTGCCAACAAACACATGAAAGGATGCTCAACATCACTCATCATTAGAGAAATGCAAATCAAAACTACAATGAGATGGGCTTGCCTGGTGGCGCAGTGGTTGAGAGTCCTCCTGCCGATGCAGGGGACACAGGTTCGTGCCCCGGTCCGGGAAGATCCCACATGCCGCAGAGCGGCTAGGCCCGTGAGCCATGGCCGCTGAGCCTGCGCGTCCGGAGGCTCCGCAACGGGAGAGGCCACAACAGTGAGAGGCCCGCATACCGCAAAAAAAAAAAAAAAAGAAACCTAAAAGACATATCAACCAGTTGAGCTGCAATATATAAATCCTTATTTGAATCCCGATTTGAAAAGAAAATTGTAAAAATTTTATCAGACAACACTATGAAACAATACAACTACTAGAAGAAAACATGGGTGAAATGTGAACACAGAACAGATATTTTGTGATAATGAGGATTTACTGTTAATTTTTTCAGTGTGATAATGGTATTAAGGATATGCTATAAAAAAAGAATACTTATCTTCCAAAGATAGACACTTAAATATTTATGGATGAAATACTTCTGAGATTGCTTTAAAATAATACAGAAGTAGGGAGTAGATATGGGTCCAAAGGAGGCAAAGTTAACATATGTTAGTCATTTTTGAAACTGGGCAACAGGGAAACAGTACACTGAAATGTTGTATATATCAATACTTGAAATTTTCATGGCAAAATTTATATAAAATGACAATAAATGTCTTGTTGGGGAGCACATGATTGGTATCGCCAGAATCACATCAAGAAATCCAGCAGTAAGGAATTCTGAGAAATATAATTCTAAGCTTTCCAGCCTCTGCAACACACATCAGAATCAGGGTTGAAATATGTGTGAGTGAAATGTTCAACAATGTCCACCCTCAAATCTATAACTCAAACCCTGACCTCTCTCCTAAAGGACCATCAAAAATATCCAACTATTTCCTTGACACCTGACTGGGATGTCTCACAGGACCTCCAAACTCAACACACCAAAACCAAAACTAATGATCTCCCTCCAACTAACCCTCCCCTGCTACTAACCAGCTGTGTGACCTCGGAGAAGCCCCTTAGCTTCCCTAGTCTCTAGTGTGTGAACTGGGAGAAAGACTAAATCATCTCCAGGTCATCGCTAGCTCCAGTGGTTAAGAATCCGCCTCTCAATGCAGGGGACACGGGTTCGAGCCCTGGTCCGGGAAGATCCCACATGCCGCAGAGCAACTGAGCCCTTGCGCCACAACTACTGAGCCTGGAACCCGTGAGCCACAACTGCTGAAGCCTGTGCGTGCCTAGAGCCTGCGCTCCGCAACGAGAACCCACCGCAATGAGAAGCCCGGGGACCGCAACGAAGAGTAGCCCGTGTTGTCCACAACTAGAGAAAGCCCGTGGGCAGCAATGAAGACCCAATGCAGCCAAAAATAAATAAGTAAATAAATAAAACAAAAATTAAAAAAAATAAAAGAGGAAGGCCATGATATTAAAAAAAAGGGACTTAGGCTATATACTTTTAGAAGCAGTACTATCTCATGATGATCTTAGCGTCAGTTTAGCCATTAGTGATCATTTATTCAGTATCGGCGACTGCAGTATGTTTGACTGAAATTTCAAATAGCCCATAATTGGTTTCAGTATGGGCGCATGCATCCTAGAACCAACAAGCCAGAGAGCTGCCTCTCTGTAGCCAAGGAGCTGTCTGTTGTGAAGATAATTTCGAAGGCTGGGTTTTTTTGTTTTTGTATCTGTTTCAGAAATGTGACAGGTACCATTTTTTCCAAGGCAAGAGGAAGAGACGGCTTTGACCTCTAGTGCCTGTTGAAAGCATCTGCAGAGGGTGACTTGTCATTTTTATTGCATAAGTGAGGGTACTCCCACAGTGAAGCGAAAGGGGTGATAAATAAGATTCTCGGGGGCCGTTAAATGGCATTTAGTGGGAGGAGGTGCCTGAGCGACAGCTGTGCACAGCTCAGGGATCACAACGACACCCTCCTCCTTTCTGTGGCTCCCTACGCTGCATGCTGGTGGCGCTGCTGGACTTCATTTTCTCTCCGCTCAGATGGTTTACCTGATTTAACGGAGTAAAAAAGTCAAGTAAGCCTAATACAAAGGGGAATAAAAGGTAGTTGGAAAAAGGTGGAGAAAAAGTGGCTCAGCCTCTTTTGGCCTATTCAGAACTCCCCCAGGTGTAACAACAATGCATTTAAACTCAGTTTATCCTTTTTAAAAATGAAACTCTCAATATTAAGTAATAATACAAGTTCCAGAAGAATATACCATTTATATAAAAACCTTATAAAAGAGAAAACCCAAATATTGTTTACTAGTGTTTAGAGAAATGTAGCAAACCCTAAAAAGAAGCAAGAGAATTGACAAATACAAAAGTTTGGTCAGTGGTTACCTCTGGGGAGGAGAAGAAATACGGTTAGGGAGGGACACAGTAATTGATAATGTCTTGTTGCTTTAGCTGAATAGTAAATACATGTGCTTATTTTATCATTATTCTTTGTACCTTCCATATAGGTATTATGCATTTTTATATGTGTGAAATATTTCATAAAACTGCCAAGGTTCCACACCAAGCTCTACCTTCAAAAACGTTGCCATGAAATTGGTCAATGCTGTTCTGTGTTATAGAGAGGAGATAGTTCTAGACACATTGGAAATATGGGAAGGAATGAATGAATTCAACTGAGTTCTAACGCCTTCTGGGGTAAATATACTTGAAATGTGCAGATGACACATATCTTCTGCAGCACTATGAACTGTTAAGTACCACAACCACCAAGGCATTGGAGGTGATTTACAGAGCAAACCTCTGAAGCTGTGACTAAACTCAGTCTATCTTTCCTCAGAAGCAATATAAGCCTCACATCAGCTTGGGCATCCTATCCTATCCTTTTTTTTTTTTTTTTTTTTTGCGGTACGCAGGCCTATCACTGTTGTGGCCTCTCCCGTTGTGGAGCACAGGCTCCGGATGCACAGGCTCAGCGGCCATGGCTCATGGGCCCAGCCGCTCCACGACACGTGGGATCTTCCCGGACTGGGGCACGAACCCGTGTCCCCTGCATCGGCAGGCGGACTCTCAACCACTGCGCCACCAGGGAAGCCCTATCCTATCCCTTTTTTATTGAAGTATAGTTGATTTATGATATTATATTAGTTTCGGGTGTACAAATAGTGTACACCTACTAAATTAAAAAAAATTTTAATAGATTATACTCCATTTAAATTTATTATAAGATATTGGCTATATTCCCTGAGCTGTACAATCTATCCTTGTACTTTATTTTATATATAGTAGTTTGTGTCTTTTAATCCCCTACTGCTATCTTGCCCTTCCTCTCTTCCCTCTCCTCACTGATAATACTAGTTCGTTCTCTATATCTGTGAGTCTGCTTCTGTTTTGTTTTATTCATTTGTTTGTTTTATTTTTTAGATTCCACAAATAAGTGATAACATAAAGTATTTGACTATCTCTGTCTGACTTATTTCACTGAGCATAATACCCTCTAGGTCCATCCATACTGTTGCAAATGGCAGAATTTCATCCTTTTTTATGGCCGAGTAATATTCCCTGTGTGTGTGTGTGTGTGTGTGTGTGTGTGTGTGTGTGTGTGTACCACATATATATATACCACACATATATACCACATCTTCTTTATCGACTCATCTGTTGATGGACACAGGTTGCTTGCATCCTTTCCTGTCCTTGAGATTCAAAGGAAATGTGACTTGAACCTCCAGTAAACATACAGCACCATCAACCTTTTGGGTTTTCATGGGACTGGCTTTTGTTTCTCCCAGTCTCCTCTAGCTCCACATCCTTGCTTCCATTGGACTCATTCTCTTTAGGGATCAGCTCACTGCCCTGATGTGCTGTCCTGCCTCTGCAGACATTGCCAAGTGGTGGACACTGCCTGGACACCTTTACTTTCCCAAGGACCATCTCTATAGGGGTAGGACTAGCCTGCATCGTTGGGAGGGGTGTCACACTGCACAGCATCATAGCTCAGCAAGCAGCTCAAAGTTGGTTACCAGGCATCTAGGTTCTTAAAGTTAAGCCATGAAAATTTTCATCCATTCGCTGGTGTGTTTTTCATCCATTTACTATGTCATTTAGTTGCCATCTCTACACACTGAGGTGGGCACTCCTTCCAATATTCGTCAGGTGAGGAATCTAAGGAATCTGTTAGATAACTTTCTAAGGCTCCAGGCAGTCTGTGGCAGGCCCGTGATGTGAATCCAGGCCTGGCTGACTGCATAGCTAGGGCTCTTTCCCTGCATCACATTGTGCCCTGTAAACATCTCAGAATTTCATGACATGCTCAGTTCATAAAGCATTCATATACAAATTCTGAGGAGCCTCTCTTCCCAAGGAGGACAGATGGAGAAGGCAACCAGCAGCAGCAGCAAAGAGGCATGAAAAGCCAACACGAAAACAGATGCCCATCCAGGACCCACAGGGAAAGGGAGGATAGAATTTGGTAGGGGTGGTTATCCAGGATCCCTTTTGCAACTAAGTAAACCTTGACTGTACCCCTGACTTGCCCCAGAGATACAAGGAATTTATTTCACTTTCTCCTTGCAGCAACCTTGAGGCAGGTAGGTAAGGTGGCTGCTGTGCCTTTTAGATCATGACAGGGAGTTCTGGGGAAAGTTCAAGGGGTGGCCTAGGCAGTGGTAAGGCTGGAAACAGAACCAAGTCTCCTGATGCTGTTATGGACTAAATTTGTTCCCTCCCAAATTCCTGTGTTGAAGCCCTAACTCTCAATGTGACTGTATTTGGAGAGAGGGCAATTAAGGAGGTAATTAAGGTTAAATTAGGTCATAAGGGTGGTATCCTAATCTGATAGGACTGGTGTTTTATAAAAAGAGGAAGAGACACCATATAGATCTCTTTCTTTCCACATGTGTGCAGAGGAAAGGCCATGTGGGGACAGAGTGAGAGGATGCTGTCTACAAGCCAGGAAGAGACCCCTCACCAAAAACCAACACTATCGGCACCTTGATCTTGAACTTCAAGCCTCCAGAGCTGTGAGAAGATAAATTTCTGATGTTTAAGTCATGGGGTCTTTGGCATTTTGTTATGTCAGCCCAAGCTGACTAATACAGAAGCCAACACATGGCTCTCAGCACCAGGCTCTCCCAACCCTGGCCCATCACTCTAAAGACACCCAGGCCACCAATGACTATTCATAATGACATTTTTTTAGGCCTCAACCCATCTTCCCTCTTTGCACCAACCACCAGTCAATGCTCCCTCTTGAAGGCTTCTTCTCCCAGATGAAACACCACCTTCACCTGTGTCTCCTGGTACCTCTCAGAAGGCTCTTTCTCAGACTCTCTTTCATGGGCTAGCAATCCCCAAGGTTCTGTTTTTGACAGCATTTTCTTACTCGGCAAATTCTCCCTGGGAAAGATGCCAAGAGACCTATTTCCATGAGGATCTTGGACAATCTCCTCCATATCAATGAATAAGTACCCAGCCTAGAATCAGCTCATACCAAAAATTTGCTGAGTGAATGAGTAAATAAACAAATAAATGGACTAACCCCTAGGAGTTGATAATTCCTAAAACTGCATCTCTAGTTGAGATATCTTTTCTGAGTTCTAGCCCTTCTGTCTTAGTCAGGGACTGCCCACAATAATGCTGCATAACAAACTACCCCCAAAACTCAATGACTTACAACAAGAAGCATTTATTCTCATGTAGGGTAACCGTGGTTGGGCTTGGCTGAGTGGATCTGCCCTGCGTTTCAGGTCTTATATTGTCTGGGCTTGGCTTGAGGCTGTGAGCTGGATTCGGGTCTGCTTACTAGCACTAGGCTGTAGGGGCAGAGGCCAATCAGCACATGCTTTTCTCACGGTGATCACCAAACTGCACGAGCATATTTAAGGCCTCTGCCTGTGTTCACACTCTCTAACATTCCACAGACCAAAGCAAATCTCAAGAAGCCCATCATGGATGGGATGAGGACAGATTCTCTGCTCTTTGGGTAGGGGAGGGCAATAAGAGTGAGTGAATATTTACTGAACAATAATGCAAAATCCAATCTAGCACAACTAGACAACAAATGTCCTACAAGACATCTCCTCCTTGAATGTCTTACAAGTTTGTTAAATTTTCTATGTTGTTTGCCAAGAACCTGCCACTCTGCCAATTCCCTCCTTCTGTAGAGTTGAGTCTTCATGTCCATAACCTACTAGCAGGGCATCCTGCTGAATTTGGGCAGAACATCCACTTCTGACTCGCAGCTCTTCTGAATTCTGAATCATCCACCTTCTGGAATCCTTCACTGTCCTGGCCCACACAGCTGACCAGCTCTCCCACTACAGATATGTGCCTGATTCACTCCTGTGTTTTCTGTACTTCTTGGACACTGTGTCCCTGTCTACTCTCAACAGGATGCTTATTCCCCAGCTCCCACTTGTTCAGCTCTAGTTCTTCCTCCGCCTGTTGACCGCAGCTACCAAGGGCCCACCACGCCCTGTGAATCAGCTTGCCTAAGTTAGCAGGAGGAGACTGGACACTGGACCGTCCTTTCAAGCATTTGCCTCCTATACTGGAAACAAGCTTCTTTTTTTCAGCTCTTCTCTGGGGACAGCACCACATGGACTTGGCTATGAGCCATCTCTCATGAAACTGACATTAGGACCTAGCAAAGGGGAAAGAGGTCAGCGAATAAGTTACTGATTAACTTTTGTTTTCTTGGTTTAGATTATATTCAGGGTGCGTGTGCTCACATGCGCACGCGCACGCACACACACACATACACCCTATACTCAGTTCTGATCTCCTTGCTCATGTTTATTTAGGCTGTCACCATACAATTCACTGGTTTCCTCAGGACAAATGGGCCCTGCTCCAGGGGCCTGAGGACAGGAATAGCAGGTCTGGACAGACGCACTTTGGCAGCGTGAAGAGGAAAAGCTGTACAGGATGAATGTCACAGTATTTCTGGCTCTTGCTTGCTGAATTAATTTCTCCCTTAAAAAAAAGCTGACCCATTTTTCTAGCCCACAGCCCTAATGGACTCTTATTCAGAGGCCATCCTCCCACATAAAGAGCTGTATTGTACTTAATGATAAGCCTTTTAATGGAATTGGCTATTTCTGGGTGTCTCTCTGGGAAACGGCCATTAATGAGCTTGCAAGTGCAAGGAAAAGCAGATGTTTGAGGGGTATGCTTCTCAAGGGCAGAGCACCCTGGGCAGAGCACCCTGGGAAGAAAATAGATGAAAACCAGTGACAGCTTCTTTTTCACTTCCTTGAAATTAGTTTGGCTTAACCAAAACTATGATCTAAATAAACTTCGTCTTCAAAATATGAAGCTATCACTCCTCATGCAACCCACCCACCACATCCTATCTGCATGATCCTTACTCTACCCACAAATGCTTCTGTAATCCTAATCATAACAAAATCATCAGCAGACTGCAAAGCTAGACCAAGACACGTGGGTAAACTAGCAGGCTAACATCTATCATTCCTTCAAACCTGCAATTAGTCAATGCCTATTTAAGAGACTGAATGCAACATGAGGAAAAGGATGGAGCAGAACTGCTGAGGGGAGATTAATCTTTCTTTTACTGTCTGGAGCAATTCAGCTCTAGCCCCAAACCTGCATATTTACTCAGCAAAACTGAAGCCTTGAGGTTAACCAGTGGTGTCCTCCTTCACAAAGCATTTTATTGTACTCCTCATTATTTCACAACCTCTTCCAAGTCACACCTAAACTGGAAACAGCCACTGAGGCGTGCACAATACCTCTCTTCAGGGTCTTTTTTTTGCCATTTTGGCATCCTTCTGCATTTCTTGTGATGTGATGGCACCCAGAGATGCATTAGCATCCCTTATAGATGGGAGATTTGCTGGTGCACCCACCGTTTAATATGTCTCCTACTGTCACCCCCTGTGTCCTGGCATTAATGGAGGTGCTAAAGATATATTTAAAAGGTATAATGCAAGGTCCTTGTCATCAAGGGTTTCACAGTTCTAAGTAATTCAGCCCCTATTATTAATATTATTGAGAGCAGGACACTATGCTAGAAGCTTCTGGAAGTTCAAATATGAGGAAGGCAAAAGAGAGAGCCCTGATGATCCTAAAGGCTTTCTCAAACTGTAGTCCACAACATCATCTGAGCTTGTTTAAAATGCAAATTCTCAGGCCTCACCCATGATCAAATGAATAAGAAATGTTGCAGGTGGGCCTAGCCATTTGTGTTTAATACTAACATTTGAACAGCACTGGCCTAAAGAGCTCCTAGAGAAGCAGAAGAAATAAGACAAACACACAGTTTCTCTGCTACCAGACAGAGCAAGTCCAGGGCCAGGCAACAGACCTGGACATATTATATAGACCAAAGGCCAAGGACCCGTTGCAGTGATTTTAGAGTCAGGCTAAAGTCACAGTCACCAGTGGAGCTTTTAAAACGCATAATTGCCTGAGCCCCACCCAAAGGTTTTAATGCACTGGTCTCAATTTTTGTTAAAAATGCTCGCTAGTTGATTCTGACAATTATCAGAGGCAAGAACCTCACTAAGGTCTGAGAAGGAAGAAGTCTTTGGTAATGATGAAGAGGATATTATGAAAGTTAGCCAATGGACCCAATTCCCATGGCTACTATAACAAGTCACTACAAACTTGTGGTTTAAACCAACAGAACTTTATCAATGGTGGAAAGCTTTCAGTTTTTCCTCTACGATCAGGAACAAGACAAGGATGCCCACTCTTGCCACTTTTATTCAACATAGCCATTAGCAATTAGGAAAGAAAAAGGAATAAAAGGCATCCAAATAAGAAAGGGAGGAAAAAAACTGTCATTATTTGCAGATGACATGATGTTACATATAGAAAACCCTAAAGACTCCATCAAAAAACTGTTAGAACAGTTTTAGAATAAATGAATTCAGTATAGAACTGTTAGAACTGTTAGAATAAATGAATTCAGTATAGTCTCAGGATACAAAGTCAATATACAGAAATCTATAGCTTTTCTGTACACTAATAATGAACTAACAGAAACAGAAATTAAGAAAATGATCCCATTCACAATTGCATCAAAGAGAATAAAATACCTAGGGATAAATTTAACCACAGAGGTGAAAGACTTGTACACTGAAAACTATAAGACATTGACAAAAGAAATTGAAGACAAATAAATGGAAAGATATTCCATGTTCATAGATTGAAAGAATTAACATTGTTAAAATGTCCAATCTATCCAAAGCAAACTACAGATTCAATGCAATCCCTGTCAAAATTCCAATGGCATATTGCACAGAGCTACAACAAATAATTCTAAAATTTGTATGGAAGCACAAAAGATCCCAAATAGCAAAACAAACTTGAGAAAGAAGAACAAAGCTGGAGGTAACACACTCCCTGATTTCAAACTATACTACAAAGCTATAGTAATCAAAACATATGGTACTGTCACAAAAACAGACATACAGATCAATGGAACAGAATTGAGAGCCCATAAATAAATCCATACATATATAGACAATTAATCTACAACAAAGGAGCAAAGAATACATAGTTGAGAAAGGACAGTCTCTTCAATAAATGGTGTTGGGGAAACTGGACAGCCACATGCAAAAGAATGAGACTAGATACTATCTTACACCATACACAAAAATTAAGTCAAAATAGATTAAAGCCTTGAATGTAAGACCTGAAACCATAAAATTCCTAGAAGAAAACATAGGCGATAACCTCATTAACATGGACCTTAGTGATGTTTTTGTGGATGTGACTCTAAAGGCAAGGGAAACAAAAGCAAAAATAAGCAAATGGAACTACATCAAACTAAAGAGCTTCTGCACAGCAAAGGAAACCAACATCAAAATGAAAAGGCAACCTACTGAATGGGAGAAGATAATTGCAAATCATATATCTGATACGGGATTAATATCCAAAATACATAAAGAACTCATACAGCTCAACAACAACAAAAAACCTGATTTTAAAAATGAGCAGAGGCTCTGAATAGACATTTTTCCAAAGAAGACATACAGGTAGCCAACAGGCACATGGAAAGATGTTTGCCATCGCTAATTACTAGGGAAATCAAAATCACAATGAGATATCATCTCACACCTGTTAGAATGGCTATTATTGAATAGACAAGAAATAAATATTGGTGAGGATGTGGAGAAAAGGGAACCCACTGTTGGTGGGACTGTAAACTGGTACAGCCACTGTGGAAAACAGTATGAGATTCCTCAAAAAATTAAGAACAGAACTACCACATGACCCAGCTATTCCACTTCTGGGTATTTACCTGAAGAACATGAAAACATTAATCTGAAAAGATATATGCACCCCGATGTTCACTGCAGCATTGTTTACAATAGACAAGATATAGAAACAACCTAAGTGTCCATAAATGAATGAATGGATAAAGAAGATGGATACACACACACACACACACACACACACACACACACACACACAGAGTGGAATACTATTCAGCCGTAATAAAGAATGAAATCCTGCCACTTGGGACAACATGGATGGACCTTGAAGGTATTATGTTAAGTGAAATAAGTCAGATGGAGAAAAACAAATACTGTATGATTTCACTCACATGTGGAATCTAAAAAAACAAAAACAAACAAAATAAAACAAAAGCAAACTCATAGGCACAGAGAACAGATTAGTGGTTACCGGGGGAAGAGGGTTGGGGGCGGGTGAAAGGGTGAAGGGGGTCAACTGTATGGTGATGGATGGCAACTACACTTGTGGTGTGATCACTTGGTAGTGTACACAGATGTTGAATTATAATGCTGTACACCTGAAACCTATTTACTTTTTTTAAATAAATAGGTTTAGTGCCCCCTTTAATTCTCAGAAGTGTCTCAGTTTGGATGATTAATTAAAAGGTCACTCTAACTATAGCTGTAGTTTATACAAGACAAATAAGGTAAATGTCAATCAGCAGGCCGTCCCAAAGAATTGAAACTGAGCCTCACATGAAATGATTAGTGAATGAGTGTTCACCCACATGTTTTTGGTTTTTTTTTTTTTTTTTTGCGGTCCGCGGGCCTCTCACTGTTGTGGCCTCTCCCGTTGCAGAGCACAGGCTCCGGACGTGCAGGCTCAGCGGCCATGGCTCACGGGCCCAGCCGCTCCACGGCATGTGGGATCTTCCTGGACCGGGGCACGAACCCGTGTCCCCTGCATCGGCAGGCGGACTCTCAACCACTGTGCCACCAGGGAAGCCGCACCCACGTGTTTTAATTAGAGATCCTCACACTTTTTTTCTGTAAAGGGCCAGGCAGTAATTATTTTAGGCTTTAGTCAGTCTCTGTCACAATGTTTCAAATCTGCCATTTTAGCACAAAAGCTACCCGAGACAATCTCTAAGTGAACGTGCATGGCTGTGTCCCAATAAAACTTTAGTTTGGACACTAAATTTGAATTTCATGTACTTTTCATGTGTCACCAAATATTGGTCTTATTTTGTATTTTTTTTCAAAATGTAAAAACCATCCTTGACTCACAAGCCATATAAAAATGGGCAGCGGACTGATTTGGCCTGGGACATGGTTTGCTGACCCTTTTTTTTTAAATTTTGGGTGAAGTAGAAAATAATAGTTTCATTGCTTTGCCAGGCAAAAGGGGCCACAGCAAGCTAATGCCCTCAGAACTGTGTGTCCCAACCTGTAGGGTTGGGAGAAGTGTTATAGTAATGGTTCAAAGAGGGCATGATCAGCTGGTGGACATTCTTCTGATCGGTTGGTGGTGAGGTAAGTGGGAGTCAATATCATCAACCTTCTGGCTCCAAAAAGTCTTGGGTCTACTTGCTTGTGGGCAGCACACAGTTAACTTCTCCCACCTTGTGGAGGTTTCAGTTTCTGCAAAACAGCTCCAAGATATTGTTGTGTGTATCCCTTGATGGGAACCAGGACCCTGCCCCAAGGCTGTCCTATTGTTTCTCTTGACTGTTCCTCCCTTGTCTTGCATCCCCTCCCTTTCTTAATTAACAACTGTTTGCACCTGCCCACTGGAACTCAGTGCTGACACCTGTTTTAAGTTTAAAACGTTATGTATGTTAGGTTTTTTTCTTTTATAGTTTTCATTTTCAATTATTCAAAATGCTCACATGACATTGACTAGGAGGGCTTCTATTGTATTTGAGAGCTCCTTTCTACTTCTCTCTGTAAGGCCCATGAGATAAGGGATTTTACCTGGCACATAAAAGGCACTCAGTAAGTGTGTCATAAATGAAAGAAGTTAAATTATGCAACATTTATGCAATGGACTATTGACACAACCATTAAAAATTGTGTTGAAGGGTTCTAGATTTACCGTGAAGGGGAAAAAACCCAGCTAACACAATAGTTATGTGTGATATAACTCTTTTTAAAAATCACATGTCTATATTTGTATGAGAAATCAGATAGTAGGCTCTGCAAAAAATGGTATTAGTTATTGTATCACTGTAGTTATTATGGGTTTGGGGATACTTTAAAATCTTTTTCTTTTTGCTTCTCTGTATTCTTGATTTTTCTAAAATGGTTGTGATTTCTGTGTATGATTGGTCACCGTTGTTTTTATTCTATCTCGTAATTCTAGTGTTCTGAAGGAATGTGGATCTGACCACATGGAGGCACCAAGTTTGGTCCAACCCTGTGTCTGTGGTCAGGTGCTGGAAGTGACTAAGTCAGATGTTGGCCTGGGAGGGCATGGGGGATGTCCACTTATTTGTCAGATATGCCAGTTCTCCACTGTGCTCAGAAAACTAGAAATTAGATGCTAGCACCTCCTGAGTTCTGGCCTTGAGAAAGGAGCCTTCCCACTCTCCCATAAGACGACTGTACCTAGGCTGTGTTTGAAATGTGCTGTTTTATCCTAGGAGCCGCGGGAGGTCCAGGAAGGGTTTTGTTCATTTAGTCCATCCACGAACACTTGCTGGGCACTGATCACTAACCAGGCACTGTTCTAGGCACCAGGGGGTATAGGAGAGAACAGAGCAGACAGAAATTTCTGCCCTCAAGGAACTTCCTTAGTGGGGAAGAGGAGGCCATAAATAGATTAACAGATAGAGGAAAAAAATGGAAACAGCAGATGCAGCTGAGGAGATCTCATGGTCTAGGTGAGCAAGGAGGCCCTCCCTGAAGACATCTGAACCAAGCCAGGAGCAGGCTGAAGAAACCACGAGGACAAAGGCTCCAGGTGGCAAAAGCCTGGCACATCTGAAAGCCTGAAAGAAGGCCAGTGTGGCCAAGGAGATGATGCTGAGAAGTAGACAGCAGCCACCTCAAGGGACCATATTAAAGAATTTACTTTAGGTGAACCCATTTTATTCCAAGTGAAATGAGAAGCCATTTGTGGGTTCTAAACGGAAGAATGGCATGCTCTGGTTTATACTGTATAAGGTAATTCTTGCCGCTGTGAGCGGGGGCAAGGGTAGACCACGAGGAGGCCGCAGCAGGGGTTGGGGGCCAGAGGGGAAGGAGGCTTGGACTAGGGCGGAGGCAGAAATGCAGAAGGGAGGTGGACTGACTCATTGCGTTTATGGGGTAAAGTCATCAGGACTTGCTTCAGAACTGGATTCAAACAGGAGAAAATTCAGTTTGTCTTCGTTTCTCTTAATGTTAACAGCTTAACTGAGATATAATTCTTGAGACCATACAATTCACCCATTTAAACTGTACAATTCAATGGCTTTCAGTATATTCACAGAGTTGTGTCACTATCACTAGAGTCAACTGAAGAATATTCTCATGACTCAGAGAGAAACCTTGCATCCCTCAGTCACTACCCCCATTGTACTTTGTACCATATTTTATTTATCCAGTCTTCGGTTGATGGACATTTCATTTATTTCCGGCTTTTTGGCTATTATGAATAATGTCGCTCTGAATACTGTGTACAAGTTAATTTCTCTTGGGTTTATACCTAGGCATGGAATTTCTGGCTCATATGATAACTCTCTGTTAATTACCTGAGGACTCACCAGACTGTTTTCCAAAGCAGCTGCAATATTCTACAGCAGTGTAGGAGGGCATGATTCAATTTTAGTATCGCTCTGGCTGCTGTGTGGAGAAAGGATTGGAGCAAGGCCGGGGGGAAGTGCAGAGATCAGAATGGTTACGCAAAAGTAGTGGCATCTTGGTAGGGTTCAAAGACACCCAATTTAAGGTGTACTTCATCCTGTTTGATGGCAAAAAGATTTCTGTGAGATAGCTGTCTGTACACTCTATGCATCACTTTGTTAAATTAAAAGATTCCAACAGAGAGGGCCTGTTAAAACAGATCTGCAGTTTTCAAATCTAGAATCCTAAAGCAAACTGGTATGGAACTGTTTAAACATCTGTCCCTACGCAGCCTCCTGCAGGCAGGAGGGTATTTTCAGAGAAACTAAGGGAGTCAGTGGGTGCAATGAAACTTCCACAACTTCAAGCCATAAGAACACAGGGCTCAAGTGGCAGCCTGCTGCTGAGGACTCGTGTGGCAGTAAGCGTCACTCCTACTGCCCGGGACACTGCCCTAGCCTCTCAGTCCAGAGAAGGCCTGGCTTTGTTCCTAGTTGCCGGTTTTGACAACTGGGCAGTGGTCCTGTCCCTCTGCAATTCTTCTAGCTCAGCAAGGGAAGGGAAAGCAACATCTATCAGGCTTACAATAGTCCCTCCGCCGGGTGAGATGCTCCACTTACATTCCTTAAGTTAGTGAACCCTCACAACAAATTACCAAGGAAGAAAGGACTATTTTTCTCAATTACAGATAAAGCAGGTTGGCCCCTTTGGATTGGAAAGTCAGAAAAGTCTCTCTGAAGAGATAGCATTTTAGCTGATACCAGCCATCCAGGGATCACGAGTAAGAGCGTTCCAAGAGTAACCCCCAAATTGTTAGCTCTCCAGGAGACCTCATTTTTATTCACATTTAATTTTCTTTTATATTTATTAATATAAATAAGAGTAAGAAGCACCCCTCTAGAGATAAATCAAGTTTAAATTCATTTAAAAGATAACCTGGAGTAGAAATTATAATTCTTTTCCTTAATATTTCTGATTTTATACTCAGGGTCTATTCTCCATAACAGCAGTCCCCCTACCCCATCCCTAAACAATCCACTATCTCCCCTCAACATCCAATATGACTGTCCCCGCTAATGTGTCTCCATAGACCTCAGTAAGGTTCTGGAACGTGGGGAGACACAGTTCGCTTGGTCTGGTTGTGCTACTGTGCTGGGAGTGGTGACTCTGAACTCCAGAACCTCCCACGGAAGGAAGGAAGGAAGGATCTACAAATAAGTGCTACACTGCAACTCAAAGGTCCCCTGCTCTCAGGTGAGGATGCTCTCCCAGTGACAGAATTCGTTTTTACTATAACACTTTGCCAAATTCCTCAAAACGGAATTCATCCTAAGATCTGTGTGGTGGGTCTTTAGGAAATCCCAATAAACAAAATCCTTCTTCTCCAACGAACTAATTGAAATACAAGACCAAGGCGTGAGGCTGTTTTGAGACCAAAATAACACATTACCGATATAATATTAAAGAATGTGACATACCCACGGGCAGGCTGCATTCCTGATATTTACCTAGTCACAATACTGGGCCAGGTCATTTCTTCCTCCCGGAACCACACCTACCCCTGTAAAATCGACGGCACGGCTGACAGAGAAGAATGTGTGCTTCTATGGGCAGATCACTCCATAAGAAACAAGGGAGAAAGAGGAAAGAGCTCTGCAGACCCAGCTCCGGGCCCTCAGCCTCACTGCTTAGATCTACATTTTCCCTCACCTGGGAAAGAGCACTAAAGATGATTGAGAGAGGTTACGGAAACACAAGGATGACCAGGGAAGAAGCATCACCCTCACACACACACCTAACACCGGGTTCTGGATGCCCTGGTTCTGTCACTACATCCTAATGTGATGTCAGGCAAGAATACTGGCCCTTTCTTGGGTCTCAGATATTAATTCTCTCAATTACAGATGGTGCTCGTCTCCTTGCCATGCAGAACTGCTGTGCACACAGAGTATGAGTAAGTATGTCAAAGGCTATGCAAAGGACACAAATACTAGGGAATCATAAGGCGTTACTAATGTGCAGAAGTTGCAGGCACCTGATTCCACCGTAGCCCTTATAGGGTCTTCCGAGATCCTGGCAGACGTCATTTAGGAAGGGTGACGGAGAGGGTCTGTCGGGGTTATCTTACTTCTTATACTTTCAGCTTGGCAGCTTCTGGCACTAAGAGGACTCTCATTGCCTCCTGGGTACTTTTCCTCAAACTGCTCCAGATGAGAGGTTGTTCCACGGGTATATGGAGTCATGCTTGTGGGCTGGGCTCCCAAGAGTCAGCCTTCAGTTCAAGGGAGGCTTTATGGAGAGGGAACACGTGCTTTCCCACTCATTTTCATGTTCTAATATAAAAGGGTCTTGGCTAAACTTGTATTTGGGGAGCAAGACACGCCACCCCACCTTGAAAATGGGAATTGGGGAATCTCTGGGTATGAGGGATGCTAACGCTTCTGGATATGAGGATGTGGAGAGACCTACAAAAGGAAAAATCAGCTGGAGATTTCTGGGCAGGTGCAAAAGCAGGGACTGGCTGAACGGGCCCAGGGACAGGGCTGGGCAAACATGCCTGATGCTTTCAAGACCAAAGCATCTCACAGACTTTAAGGGGAAATGGATTTGGAACCTCCTGTTCTCCCAGTTAACTCCTCTGTGCCCACTCTACTGTTTAAACCTTTAGTTGTTCTAAACTGGTGGTTCTCAACAATATGTGAACATTAGAGATCTTAAGGGGCTTCAGAAAATAGCACTGCCTGTCACCTCTCTCTCCTCTCCTTCTGAGATGGAGCCCGGGGCATTGTATTCCTTTTGTTTGTTTCTAACTTTTATTTAGAAATAATTTCAAACTTAGGAAAAAAACTGCCAGAAAAAGAATAGTACAAAGAACATCACATACCATTTACCTAGATTCACCTATTCTTAACATTCTGTCCCATTTGTTTTATCATTTGCTCTCTATTTTTATTTTATCTATTTTATTTATAAAATAAAATTCTTTGAGAGTAAGACATCACACTCACCTCCTTAAAAATAAGTTCAAGGTGCATTTTCTTAGAATAGGATATTTTTCTTGCACAGCCATGGTATATTTGTCAACGCCAGGAGCTTTAACATTGATACGAATACTTTAATTTTCTCTATCATCATATTCAATTTGTCAACTGACCCAATCATCTCCTTGTAGCATTTTTACCTCCAGGATACAACCCAGTCTAGGATCAGACATTGCATTTAGTTATCGTCTCACTGGTGTGTTTTTAAAATCTCTCCAGGTGATTTTAATGTGCATCCTGGACTTTGGACCACCGTGTAAATGAATATTTATTTGCTACACTAACACATAATGAGGGCGCCCCTGGTGGCGCAGTGGTTGAGAATCTGCCTGCCAATGCAGGGGACATGGGCTCGAGCCCTGGTCTGGGAAGATCCCACATGGCGCAGAGCAACTAAACCTGTGCGCCACAGCTACTGAGCCTGCGCTCTAGAGGCCACGAGCCACAACTACTGAGCCCACGTGCCTAGAGCCCATGCTCTGCAACAAGAAAAGCCACAGCAATGAGAAGCCCGTGCACCACAACGAAGAGTAGTCCCCACTCACCGCAACTAGAGAAAGCCTGCGTGCAGCAACGAAGACCCAACACAGCCAAAAGCAAATATAAAAAACAACCCCCCCAAAACCCCACATAATGAGTGTTTACCAGGTGCAAAGGATTGTGAATAAATTAAGGAGCTTATTATCTTAAGGGACATACTATATACAAATCAACTATAATATCAGATGGATAAGCATGATGAAAGAAATATTAACCAAATCCGTAGGCAGAAACTTTAAATTTAACAAGCTTACTGAGGGTCTACTATGTGGCAGACATTGTACAAACTTCTGGAAAAACAGATTAATAAGAAAGAAATAACGAGTATACAATTAGTGATTAATGAATACATGATTAATTACAAAAGTGAGATTTTTTTCAAAGATTTTTCTTGGGGGAAGTGAGACTTAAAAGATAAGTAGAATTCAACTTATAGAGATGAAGTCATTTCAGGAGAGGAAATATCAGAGGGAAGTGAGTGCACAGAGGAGGAAAGGGAGAAGTGCACTTCACTGTATTTGAGAACTGGGTGCCTGGGGTGGTACTTGATCCTCCTGGAAAAGTAGGCTGGAAAATGTAAGAGGGTACAGTCACTTCGGAAAGTCATCTGGCAGTTTCTTAGAAAGTCAAACATAAATTTACTATACAACCCAACAATCCCATTCCCAAGAGTAATTTTGTTACCCAAGAGTAACAAAAATGTGTGCGCAGGAATGTAATGTTTGTAGCAGCGTGATTCATAATAGCCCCAGGGTGGAAACAATCCAAGTGCCTATTAACTGGCAAATGTGATCATCAGAAAATGGTGTATCCATACAATGCGATACTACTGAGTAATAAAAGGCAATGAATGAATGACATATGCTACAACAATTGATGAACCTCAAAAACATGATGCTGAGATTTAGCAACTAAGTGAAAAAAGCCAGATGGAAATACATGTTGTATCGTTTCACTGATATAAATGGAAAGGATAAATTTATGAAGACAGAAAGTAGATCAGTGGTTGCCTGGCATTGGGGTAGGAACAGGGACTGACTACAAATGGATACAAAGGATGGTGATAGAAATGTCCTAAAGCTGGATTATGGTTATGGAGCAGCAACTCTGTAAATTTACTAAAAGATGGTGAATTGTATGTTTAGATGAATTTTATGGTATGTAAATTATACTTCAATAAAGCTATAAAAATTAAGAAGTTATCAAAATCAGACAGAAAGGAAGCAAGAACAGCAATCTTAGAAATGAAAAATGTAATTCTAAAACTTAATAGATGGGGCTTCCCTGGTGGCGCAGTGGTTAAGAATCTGCCTGCCAATGCAGGGGACAAATGTTCGATCCCTGGTCCGGGAAGATCCCACATGCCTCAGAGCAACTAAGCCCGTGCGCCACAACTACTGAGCCTGTGCTCTAGAGCCCACGAGCCACAACTACTGAGCCTGCATGCCACAACTACTGAAGCCCATTCTCCTAGAGCCCGTGCTCTGCAACAAGAGAAGCCACCACAATGAGAAGCTCGCACACCGCAACAGAGAGTAGCCCCAGTTCTCCAGAACTAGAGAAAGCCCGCGTGCAGCAACGAAGACCCAACACAGACAAAAATAAATAAATAAATAAATGTTAAAAATAAATAAAACTTAATAGATGGGAAAAACTCTGGATTGGACATATTATTTAGAGGATTGGGAAATAGGAAGACAGGATTAAGGAATTCACCAGGATACAATAGAGACAAAAAGATCTTTAATAACATTTTAGGATATGGATGGAGAGGCGACCTTAACTCACCTAATGGCAGTTGCAGAAAACTGAATGGAGGCAATGACAGAGAAACAATATCTGAACACAAAATCATTGATAATTTTCCAGAATTAAAGAGAGCACCTGAGTCTTCAATAGAAAGTACATTCACTACCAACTAGAGAGTTCTAATGAAACTGCTAAACGTCAAAATACACATACACAAATGCTACCAATAGAAAAGGCAGATTATCTACAAAGGAATGAAAATTTGATTGGCAGTAGGATTTTTACCAGCAGCAATTAGTATCTGAAGACAATAGAACACTATCAACACTGTGCTATGAGAAAATAGCTGTTCACTAGAAATTTTTTTAAATTTATTTATTTTATTTATTTATTTTGGGGTGTGCTGGGCCTTCGTTGCTGTGCGTGGGCTTTCTCTAGTTGCAGCAAGCGGGGGCTACTCTTCATTGGGGTGCATGTGCTTCTCATTGTGGTGGCTTCTCTTGCAGAGTACGGGCTCTAGGTGTGTGGGCTTCAGTAGTTGTGGCATGCGCAGTCTCTAGAGCACAGGCTCAGTAGTTGAGGTGCACGGGTTTAGTTGCTCTACAGCATGTGGGGGGATCTTCCCGGACCAGGGATTGACCCCATGTCCCCTGCATTGGCAGGCGGATTCTTAACCACTGCACCACCAGGGAAGTCCCATCACTAGAATTTTATACCCAAGTAAACAACCATCCAACAGTGAGGGCAAAATACAGACATTTTCAAATATACAAAGAATTTCTTACCCCACCAAGACCCCTACGGAAAGAACTATTAAATGATGAACTTCAGCTAGAAGAAAAGTGAACCGAAAGAGAAGGCTGTAGATTCAAGAAAAAAAATAGGGAGTAGAAGAATTGGTGAAATGTCAGTAAATTTAATGAACTCAAGTATAAAAACGATTGTAAATTTTAAAAGGTAAAAAACTTTAGACAACAATGACAAGATGGGAAAGGGGAGGGCTGTTAAATGGGTAAAGTATGCAAAGCTCTTTTGTAGGGAGAAAGAATTATGTGATAACTTTGTTAGAAAAATTATAGTTAAATACGTATGTGGAGGGGCTTCCCTGGTGACGCAGTGGTTGAGAGTCCGCCTGCTGATGCAGGGGACACGGATTCATGCCCCAGTCCGGGAAGATCCCACATGCTGCGGAGTGGCTGGGCCCGTGAGCCATGGCCACAGGGCCTGCGCGTCCAGAACCTGTGCTGCGCAACAGGAGAGGCCACAACAGTAAGAGGCCCGCGTACCGCAAAAAAAAAAAAAAAAAAAGTATGTGGAAAAATAAAAGACAAGGCTGAGAAGAATAGGAATAATGCCAGAAGCACTCAAACAAGCAGTGGAAAATGAGGGAATATAGATCATTTAACTAATCCAGGATGGTAAATGAAAAACACAAAATATGATGGAAGAATAAGTCCCAATATGTTAGTTATCACAGTAAACGCACATGGATTAAATTCACCTATCAGAGATACAACTAAAATAAAACTTACAGAAAGATTAAATATAAAGAGATGGAAAATATCACATACAAAAGGTAGCCAAAAGAAAGGTGGCATATCAATATCAATATTAAAAATGTCTAATTTAAACAATTAGCATGAAAAATGGTAAAGAGGGGCCCTACATAATAAGAATCAACTGTGATTTCTAATGCAGAATATACTTTGAGAAACACTGCCTACTATGCACTAGGGATCATGGCTGCTTTCTTCACTGCCGTATCCTTCAGTGCTTGGCACATAATAATTGTGCCAAAATATCAATATTAATGGGCAGAATGACTACCATTACCACATTATATTGAAATGATCTGTTTATGCATTTGTCTCATCACAAGGGCAGGGTTCCTATCTTACTCAGTTTTATGCCATCAATATTGAGCACAGCACCTGGCACATAGTAGGCACTCCATAAATTCAAACTGAGTTCAGGGTTCATCTCTTCCATAAAGTCTCTCCTAAATGTTATTACCCATAATGACTTATCCTTTGTTTCTACTTCTATAGCACTCACAACTTGAAACATCCAATTTAGCAACTGATTACAGAGCAGTGTCTTTTAGGTTTCTCTCCAACCTTGTTTCTCCAAAAATATTTTAGGTTCTTTGAAGATGAAGATGCCTTATACTGTGCCCAGCGCCTCAAATCAATACCTTTTTGGGTCGATGTCACTATTTGGATGACTCCAGATTAGATCAGTGGTGCCAAGCAGCACATGCCAAGGCCTCCAAGGAGTATCTCCATTCCCCCGTTTCCATCCTTGACTAAAGAGATCACTGTTTGGGCTTCCCTGGTGGCACAGTGGTTGAGAGTCCGCCTGCCGAGGCCGGGGACGCGGGTTCGTGCCCCGGTCCGGGAAGATCCCACATGCTGCAGAGCGGCTGGGCCGGTGAGGCATGGCCGCGGAGCCTGCGCGTCCGGGGCCTGTGCTCCACAACGGGAGAGGCCACAGCAGTGAGAGGCCCGCGTACCGCAAAAAAAAAAAAAAAGAGAGAGAGAGATCACTGTTTGGATACAGGCTCATTTGCAAAAAATGTGGAGAAGTTAATGGGAGGGATAGGAGAAGGCAGCTGGTGTCCAATTCCAGGTCTCTGTGCTTTCTTCCTTCTGGCAGGGAGGAAAATGCCTGTGATCCCACAATGCCTGTGATCCCACAAAAAAGTGGGTGTGGGAAGTGGGAGGAAGATAGTTGGGGAAGAGAGTATGTCCCATACTCAGAACCTGGACCGGACGTTCCACTAGCAGGCATGTTATCAGGAGTAATTATTATGAGATCGAAAGGAAACCCCAAGGCAACTAGCTAAATTCAGGCACTCGGGACCTTGTATAAAAGACAGAGAGGGATGTTGTTTTCCCATCTACACAACAGGCACAGGAGGGGAACCTACCACAAGGAGCTCCTAATTGGGAAGCTGCAGGGGGCTAACAAAGGACAGGGTGTCCATCTTCTTGCTGGTCTTCATAAGGAAGACATCAAAGTTCCTGGAGGTTCAATCAGGGCTCTGGGATGAGGTAGGGAGATGGAGGGGCTGACCTCCCGAGGTCCTTTGTAATCCAGTAATTAAATGGTGAATCGTTCACTTCCCCATTTATGCTCTGTACCCAGTTTGATAGTAAGTCCCCTGGGCTGCCTTCCAGGTTTACTACGGTGACACGCAAGCTGCTGGCGCTCAAGAAATGAATCAAATGTTTAAATAGCCCACATGACCTCCTCCCCGCCTGTAAAGTACGGCGATGAATGAAATCACAACATTCCAGGCACTATCACTTGAGCAGAGCCCGCAAGGAAACACACACACACACACACACACACACACACCACACACACACACACACACACACACACACACACACACACACACACAC